>NC_069499.1:794405873-794705873 GCF_027579735.1 Bombina bombina
TGTTTGCACTCATTTGCTAAATACGTGATAACAACAAAAATAAAAAAAATATTTTAATAGTTTCTGATAAACATACAAAATAATTTTATATTAACAAATATATAATAATACATAAATGCATAAAGGCCTTGATCACAATCTATCGCCAGCGGTCTTTTCGGGTGGAAAAAGTTCCCTTTTCAACAGCTTTTCAAGACCAGTTTTGGCTTTTAGAATTTCCCACCTCTAGGCACTTGATAAGTCCTGGAAAGGCCATTTTGAGCATCTTTAACATTATTTCACGTCTGTTTGGAAACAGTCTTCTATTTGGAACATATATTAAATACACTGAAATGACCACTGGTAACATTATAGAGGTTTATTAACATACTAGGTATTGATTCATTAAAGTTCCATTCATCTCTATTGGAGAGGCTGTATACAGGGCATACATGTGATATCCTGAAGCGTGGCCGGACTGTTATCCAACAGACACTTGTCCGATGGACATTTGTCCGATGGATAATAATCCAAGAGACATTTATCCGGCTGCTGGGTGGGAATGAGGCTTAAAAATCACAGTTTTAGCAAAAACATTTTTAATAGTGAACTGAGTATAAACTATTAAAGGGACAGTCAAGTCCAAAAAAACTGTCATGATTTAAATAGGGCATGCAATTTTAAACAACTTCCCAATTTACTTTTTACTTACCAATTTTGCTTTGTTCTCTTGGTATTCTTAGTTGAAAGCTAAACCTAGGAGGTTCATATGCTAATTTCTTAGACCTTGAAGACTGCCTCTAATCTGAATACATTTTGACCACTAGAGGGCATTAGTTCACATGTTTCATATAGATAACATTGAGCTCATGCACGTAAAGGGACCTAGGAGTGAGCACTGATTGTCTAAACTGCATGTCTGTCAAAAGAACTAAAATAAGGGGGCAGTCAGCAGAGGCTTAGATACAAGATAATTACAGAGGTAAAATGTGTATTATTATAACTGTGTTGGATATGCAAAACTGGGAAATGGGTAATAAAGGGATTATCTTTCTTTTTAAACAACAAAAATTCTGGTGTTGACTGTCCCTTTAATAAACGTGATGACATTTATTAAAAATAATGTTTTATTTTAACAACAACAAGAACATAAATATTAAATGGTTGCCCTCTATTGGCATTTTTGGGAATCAAGAAAAGAAAAGACAAGTAAATTAACTTATATATAACATAACTTCTTTGCTATATATACATATATATATATATATATATATATATATATATATATATATATATATATATATATACATACATATATATTATATATTAACTTACATATACATATAATATATTAACTTATAATTATATTATGTGTTAAAAGTACATTGTGAGGGTAGGGACCCGTGGATAGGTTCCCAGAGGCAGTTGCAGCGCCCAAGTCACTGATTATAACAGAAAACTTTGGATCATATGTGCCCTTGGCTGAATGTCTTTTGATCTTATATATTATGTGCTATTGATTTTAAAAACTCTAATCTTGAGTATTCACTGTATTTTTCTAAAATTTTCTTTATACTGATGTTTATGATTTCATTATTTTTTTTTGTTTGTTTTCTCAGTTCAACTCCAGAATCAATTTTTTCAATTGTTAACTCCCATTCTGCTTGTTCCTTTCTTATTTTTGTAACTAGTCTGTAAATGCTTGGGTGGATTACAGACATATGTTGGTCAAATGCTCTGTACCATCCTTCTAGAGAGTTGTTGTTCTAGGTAACCCTAGTTTTGTTCTTTCAAAAGTGTTCCACATTGTAATATCGAAAGTAGGTTTTCTTCTTGTACCTTGTAGTTCGCCAATCCAGGTTTTTTTCAAAATAATTTAAACATTCAGATAAAATGTTACTGTTTTGTTTTTCTATTGATTTTACAAAGTCATTAAATGTTTCAACTACATCTTCCACTAAGTATTTTAAGATCAGAGCATTTTTTTCATTATTATACCATATTTTTAAGCCCAAAGATTGTATTTTTCTACACAGCCATTGGGAAAAATAGAAAAAGCAAAAAAAATTGTCAAGCAATTTATTGCTGCTCTTTCAAAATCTACAGTAATTGATATAGGATTAATATCTGGATTTTTTTCTTTTATAATACTAAAAATTTAATTATAAGTTTCCTGATTTTTATTTTTTGATATGCAGTATACTAATGGTATGGTATGGTTATCTTCTATTAAAACATGTATTGTATACAAATGAAAACCTAAAGGAGCTGAGTCAAATGTGCCGTCACAGAGCCAGTGTTGTTTTTTTGAAAGAAGATCTAAAAAAATATAGTAGACAGAATGATTAAATTTTCACTTTCGTGCATGATGAAATCTTCTCCTCTGGTTGTTTTTCTTAATTCATCATTTAAAATGTTTCCATTTGGTGTTGTTCGCTGTCAACGTACCATTCTGGCAAGAGTTTCTTTTTTAGGTAGAGCTCCTGCTGCTTCAAGGGGGAAATTAGATGTGCAATTTTGTATTATGCTTGATGTTACTTCCTCTGAATTTTTAGCAAGTTCTTTTATTTTTTCAGTTGATTTCAGAGATACAATTCTTGCTGCATCAGGTGGATGTGAATGATTTGATGCGTCTTTTTCAATTATATCATTAAGGGTTTTTAGCCTTCCTCCACAAAAACCTTTTTTTCACATCTCCAATATGTTACATTTTCTTTTTTTTTGGTCTACAATGTATGCATAACCTTCATGTTACATTTTTCTTCCTCCTTTACACGTCTTTATGAACTCCATTTTATTAATTTCATATGGTTTTTTAAATGTATTTATTTAAGTGTTTGTGTTCACAATATATATTTAAATTCTCCGCTTTTTTAGTGATAACAATTACGCAATCATGTGATTGCGTGATTGTGCTGTTCAGCATGCAGTCGGAAAGCAGTGTATCTCGGACATATGTCTGATGGACGAATGTGCTTCGGCATTTTGTCCGTCGGCATTTTGTCCAAGCACCATCCTGAAGAGCTAAAGGGATCTGCAAAGAAAAGTAACTTCAGGACAACATCATCTACAAATATTTGATTATAAATCTCACTCGCACTGCAGTGATTTTCCCTAACAGTATTGGCATTATTAAAATTGTGTTTTTAAAGCAGATGGATTCATTGCAACTTTTAAAGATAATTATTATAATCTGTTTCCATTCATACCACTGCACATTTTAAATAGTTAAGATGGGCAGACTGTGGAAAAGACTTATTTTATTTTTTTATTTTTTTTATTTATTATATTTTCATTTTACATAATATAATATATCACCAGTCATTGTACATCATGGTTATGTGCAATTAAGCAGATTTAGACTGTTCGACAAAAATAGAAAACTGACTTAACTAGTACTCTATTAACTAACTTGTGTTCCTTCATTAGTACAAATCACGTTTAGATATTGCATTGCTAAAGAGATCTTAAGAGCTAACAATCTTACCTATTATCTCTACAGGCTGACTCTACTAATATCAGCAAGTCCTTCCTCATCCTTCTCTGGGTCCTCGAGCCGGGGGGGGGGAGGGGGAAAGACAAACAGACCCTCTCTCCTGTGACCATTCCACCAGTGGAGTATTGTCATTTTGCTATTTGCTGAGATGGCATGTGTATATTTTCCCACAAAAATCTAGCGTCTAAAAAGAAGGGGAGCTTATTACGCCTCAAAAACCCATACTCCTCCAAACCTATGAGTTCGGTTGTTCTTTCAATCCACTGTTCCCTAGTCGGGGAAGACGACGTCTTCCAGGCTCTGGCTATTAAAGAACGAGCTCCATTCAATCCTATTCGTACTATAAGGGACTTCAGTTTACATTTAATGTGGGTGGTGTCGTTTAATAAAGCTATTCTAGCTGTTAAATAAAATGTGTCTCCCACTAGGTTCTGAAGGTGTGATTCCACTGCCTTCCACAATTTTTTTATGATGGGGCAGTCCCACCACACGTGCCGTAGGCTGCCTTGTTCACCACAGCCTCTCCAACACATACGTGAAGAGTCGCGGTATATTGTATTTAGTCTAGTTGGAGTCAGGTACCAGCGAGACAAAAGCTTATAATTCAGTTCAAGTATTTGTGGAGATGTAGAGGATTTCTTTGTTCTTTGAAAGATAATGTGCCAGGCTTCGTTGTCTATCTCAGTGTGAAGGTCATGTGCCCATCTTATTGTGAAATTTGGTAGTGTGGTGTTATGAGGTTCTATTAGCAAGCGGCGAGATACCGCTAGAGGACTCCGAATTGACACCTCCCTGTCACACACCCTCTCGAAGGGGGTCAATAAGCGGAGAAAGTCCTTCCTGTGAGGTCAGGTATGTAGAAAATGCTGGAGTTGTGCATATTTAAGGCAGTGTGTATACCGACCGTCTGCGATTGAATCTAACCTGTGTCTGTCCAGTAGTTTCCCGTCTTCTAAAAATCTGCACAGTGGAATTGTGTAACCCCATTCCTTAAGTCTTCTAAATCCCTTATCCAGGCCCCCTACCATCTCATTATTGAGGACCACAGGGAACAGTGGTGATCTAATTGGTGAGATATGAGGGTAAAGATGTTTTATTTTCTCCCATTCTTTAAAAAGGTGTCTATGTATGTCCAGTTGTCCGCATTGCGGAGGTCTTAAATCGGAGGGGACCCAACAAAGTGCTCTAACTAATGGAACTTGTAGGATGTGGGAGTCTATAGATACCCATGCTTTGTGCGCCGTAGAACCATGCCAGTCCAATATTCTCTGGAGGGTCACTGCATTATAGTATTCCTCTATTTTTGGTAATCCCACCCCCCCCCCATAATCGTGGGCCTATATAATGTACTTTTATTTACTCTACTCTAGGTTTGATCTTACCCCATACATATGAATTTATCTGCCCCTGCACTCTAGTCAAGAACCAAGAGGGAAGGTGGATTGGTAGAGCTTGCAATAAATATAGGACCTTTGGCAGTATCGTCATTTTTATAGAGTGTATCCTGCCCTCCATGAGAGTGTTTTGTTTGCCCAGGTACTGAGATCTTTTGATATGTTGTTAAGCAAAGACTCATAGTTTTCAAAAGACTTATTTTATATATATTGTTTACTGGATATTAACTTTTTTTTTTTAACTGTAAAATGTGATCCCGCTGCCTTGCTACTTTGTATTTTTCTAAGAGACCTTTAAACAATATTTTGTCTTCTGGACCATGATTTTTATGGGGACATGCCTCCATGCAGGCTCAAGCCAAATTAGTTAACCGTGAGGTAACTAATGTAGCCACAAGCACTTTGAAAGTTAGTCACTTTAGAATAAAATGTACAGTATCACGTAATGTTAATTAAGGACCCATATTATATTTGTTTCTATCATATTTGAAAACCTCATTTCTTTCCTGATTAGAAACTTCCTGACACCCATAGCAGATGTCTTTCAAAGTGTGAATGCAAATCGCTATAGTCATTTTTTATTATATATATATATATATATATATATATATATATATATAAAACACACAGAGAAAACCCAGCACTCACTTACAAGCTCTCAGCTAAGATTTAAAAGCAAAAATGGAAAGGTTAGTTAGTTAGCAGGATTTCCCTGTTGCCACATCTTTTCCCTACACATACATGCTCCAAAATCGTACCCCTAAGACAGTCTGGATTTTTGTCATGTATCTGCCCATAGTGGTCAGACAGATTGTGTGACTTCAGGCCTTCTTTAATATTTGTTACATGCTCATATAGCCTTTTTTTGTATGGTCTCGTCGTTCTACCTATATATTGAAAATTGCAGCTACATTGAAGAAGTTACACTACAAAAGTGGTTTTACAGTTTACCAAACTATTTATCTTACATTCTTTCCTATTAGAAGTTGAATTAATACTTTTTGTTGGTTTATTAGCATGGTACATCCGCTCACATGAGATGCAATTGAGTCTGTTACATTTATAGAATCCTATGGATCCCTTATTTAACCAGTTCTCCCTATTTCTCATGTCCTTTAACTGACTAGGGGCTATAATCGATTTCAAATTTTTATTTCTTTTAAAAATACAGTTGGGTATTGTCCCTATTTTGTCCCTTAGCAGGTCATCTTTCTGTAGGATGTACCAGCGTTTTTTAAGGATATGTTTAATACCTTCTGATCCATCATTGTATGTGGATATGAAGCTGGTATTTACATTTCTCTGTTTTTTTCACCTTTAGATATTTCAGAGTTAGCCACTTCTTTTTCTGTGGATTTCTCCTCTACTTTTTTGTGGGCCCTATCTATCCATTTTTTCTTATATCCTTTCTCTAAAAAAATTTTGGACAATTTTTTGGACTCTTTTTCATAGTCATTATAATCTGTACAGTTCCTTTTTATCCTTTCTAGTTGCCCAACCGGGATATTTCTTATCCAAGAAGGGTGATGTCCACTAGAGGCATGGATATACCCGTTACTATCAGTTTCTTTAGTAAATAGACAGGTTTTTATCACTTCTTTCTATTGAAATAGTAAGAGGTCTAAGAACTCTATTTCTATTTTACTGTGCTTTTCAGTAAACTTAAGATTCATATTATTTACATTCAGATACTCGAAAAATTGGAGGAGCACCTCTTCTTCCCCCTCCAGATTAAGACTATATCGTCTATGAATCTGAGCCAGGTAATAACATTTTTACAAAATGGTTATTTTGTCAAATGTATTTTTCTTCCCAATATCCCATGTACAGGTTGGCGTAGCTAGGGGCAAATTTAGTGCCCATAGCCGTACCGCCAACCTGTACATAGTACTCATTTTCAAACAGAAAATAGTTCTTTTCTAGAATAAAACCAATTGCCTCCTTAAGGAAATTTTGTTTAGTTTGTGTCAGGTTGGTTAATGATTGTAGCCAATATCCAACTGCTTCAATCCCCAATGTGTGTGGAAAGTTGGTGTAAAGAGCCGTTACATCAATAGTAGCCCACATATAGTCCTCTTCCCATTTTATTTTGGTAATCTTTGATATGGTATCGGGAGTATCCCTAATATAGGATTTGTTTTTTGGCACTATAGGTTGCAGGAAGTGATCCACATACTCAGACAAAGGAGAAGTTAGTGAATCAATTCCTGCAATTATAGGTCTACCCGGGGGATTCTGAGACTCTTTATGAACCTTTGGTAGATGATAGAAGTGAGCAGTTTTTGGCTCCCTTCAATCAAGAAACAAAAGTTCACCCTCATTTAAGATCCCTTCATATTTGGCGTTGTCCAATAGGTGGGAGTATTGCCGCAAAAAAACATTAGTTGGATTTTTTTGTAATTTTTTATATGTGTTGCAATCATCTAGAAGTCTCTTTGCTTCCTTCACATATTCATCCCTATTTTGGATCACAACTCCCCCACCCTTGTCCGCCTCTCTGATCACAATTTCTGCATTATCAGCTAGTGATTTTAATTCTTCTTTATCCTTTCTACTCAAATTTCTACTCAAATTATCTTTTTTAATTCTATAATTTCTGCAATACTCATCGAACTCATGGCCCACCAAATTTTCAAAGATCTGGATATAATGTCCTTTTGAGGCAAGTGGATAAAAGTTAGAAGGTAATTTTAGAGTAGTAAATTGTTTATAGACTATTATATTATATATTATATATATATTATATCTCTTTCAAAGGCGTTTTGGCCATTACTGCCCCCCCCAATTCCTCCAAGACTAGTACAGTTTCTAGATCCTCCTTTTCAAGAGTAGTAATTTCACTGCTCTCGACTCCTACTGGTTGATCTTTCTGTATTTTTGCATAATGTCTGTCCAAGGTAAGTTTCCTTACAAACTTATGTAAATCAATATACAAAGAAAAAGGATTTGGCCCCCTAGTGGGGGCAAAAGAAAGGCCTTTTCTAAAGAAGTTCAGAGTATTCTCCGGGAACGTTTTATCAGTCAGGTTGAATATTTTGACACTTTTTAGTAGTCCCATTCTATATCCGTTCTGTTCCTTTTTGAACTTTCTACCTCGCACCAATTTTCCCGCTCTACATCCCCTATATTTCTTTCTAAGCCCCTTTTTTGGCTCTGTCTTCTCCATTGCGGAGTGGGTGGATGGTTTCGGTATTGCTGCTGAGGACTCTGATAATGGTCCCTGATACGTGACCCTAAAAAAGTCTGCTGGTTCTGTCTACCATTTCTGTTATTTTCAAAATTTTGATGTCTCTTTTGTTTTTGTGTATTAATGTGTCCTTGTATTCTCAGATCATTCCTTATATATTTGGTATGACTTATCTGTTTATTAGGTATCCTATTAGATGGAATTCTACCCTTATTAGTAGTGGGGATTTTTTTAGGGTTATTTTGGGCTGCCCCAGATTTATCATTTTTATTTTTGTTTTTATTTGTGTTTTTAATGGCAGTGTTTTTGGGGTATTCAATATTGGGGTTATTTCCCCATATGGTACCATCTTCTTTATAGTCTGGAGAGTAGATATCTTTCCACTCCCAGTTAGAACCTCCTTCTTTGGGGTCATTATTACCTTCTTTCCATATTTCATGAAATACCTGATCTTCCAAATCACCCATGTTCTCATTCGGACAATTTGGAGATCCCTCCCCTGTATTATCAATGCCTGGTATTGATTTTGTTAACTCTTCATCTTTTTGTTTCTTTAGTTTATAATCCTTTAGAAATTTGATTATTTTTTTATTTTCTACTTTTGATTCAAACATCTCTATTTTCCTTTTGTTGGCCACATCTAATTCCTTATAATAGAGATCTCCTTTAAAGCTATTTAACCTGAGTCTGATATCTTTAATTTGAGTGGTTGTAGTTAGAACTTGTTTTTTGTCTGTATCTAATTAAAATGTTCATAAGTTTAAAGGAGATATCTTCTAAATTAGTGTCCCATTCTGTTAATAATTCAACTTCTGATGGGTCCATGATTGCTACTTTCTCAAATTTAAGACCTTCCGGTATGATTTTATATTTAACATATGGTTCCAAATTTGTGCAATCATGCCAATTCAGAAGTTGTTTCTCTAATTTCTGAAACAGATGTTTGGGATTAGTAATGCTTAAATTTTCACTGAGGATTTCATTTTCCTCACCGATGGATAAATTCTTAGCCTTATTAATGGGGTCAAAATAGGCCCCGTATTCAAATTCTATGGATTCACTCATATTTAAGTGGATCTATTACACTGTATAGATGTAATCAACTATATAGTATAGCAGCCGTAGGAACAAGGATAAAAAATACAAAGTACAGAAGGATGATGAGATTGGGGACAAAATCCCCAGACTCACCCTATGGCGCTACTATAGAGTTGTTAAAATACCCAGATATCTTATAGGGCACCTCTATACAACAATCTAGCTGTGAAAAACTTGCAGCCAAATCTAATGTATGTTACTTTATCCCTCTTCTTTTTCCCTCCCTCCTCCCCCTTTTTATAGATGTCCATACATGCCTATATATATACTCTTACATCTATTGATATTAAGGGCATCTGTTATATGTATTATAAGCCTGTCCACTATCCTTTTTATGATTAAAAAAGTGATTTATTCTTGATGTATTATCATAATAATAATTTTATTATGTATATATAATATTATATATATTTTATTGAGCATTTGCACATATGATTTTAAATCCAATATGGATATGGTTATATTATAATATATGTGTTTTTAAACAACATGGATTTTCATTTACTATTGTTCAACCCTGTCGAGATATATACATTTTTTAATGTCTGAATCTTTGAAATGCTAAAAGTATGTTATTATGTTATCCTGGTACCTTTATTGAGTAAACTTATAAGTAGCCCTGGTTTTAATGAGTTGTAGAAATTAGTGTGGAAAAATGTTTAGATCAGTCTGACATGCAGGGCGCTATACATCTGAAATTCGTTCTCCTCTCTGAATCGCGGATGCTAGCGGATTGTTGTCTGTATCTATGACACCTAGTTTGGATGAAGGTAGTGCTTCTCTCTGCTATTGCGCTAGACCGGAAGTGACGATTTGCGTTCCACAATAACTGGAATGTAGCAAATTATTAATTATGGACACTATTTAAGGTGAGTCTTAATAGATGGTCTTTTACCTCTGATGAAGAAGGGAATTGAACTGTATTAACCCCTTTGAAACGCGTAAGGTGATAACTATAGGGAAGGTTAACACATATAAACAACATACATAAAACCTGGCAATCACTAGCAGGTACACAGTAATATTTAAAAGCAAAAATTGGAGAGTCAGTTGCATTTGGCGCCAAAGGTATAAGCCCAGGACCCCATCAAGGATTGATGCATTGTTAAGCTGCTTGGTTAGGGACCCAGGAGGGGAGAGACCTTGACGTGGTCCTGACTTTATACCTTTGGCGCCAAATGCAACTGACTCTCCCATTTTTTATTTAAATATTACTGTGTGCTTGCTAGTGAGTGCCATGTTTTATGTGTGTTGTGTTAATCATTTTTGTAAGTTTCCCTTTGGTCCTGTAGTCTAGTTTGCTCAGGGGTTTACTGCCTGGGTTTTTGGGAACTGTGCTGCTGGCTGTGGGGTTCACAGTCACTTGGGATGTTTAACCTAGAGAGTGCGGTCCGTTTCTGTGTTATATATATATATATATATATATATATATATATATATATATATATATATATATATATATATATATATGGCATTATTAATTATGACAAGTAAATCACATAATAGGAAGATGAAATAGGACCACATAAGTAAGAGCATAATAGTGCCCCCTTCTGTTTGTGTTATATATTGAACCTCTAGCCCTATACATCAGGAGCTCACCAGATATTACAGGGGTCAAGATTAATCAGGAAGAATATAAAATTACTTTATTTGCAGATGATATCCTTCTCTCCTTAACCAAACCTTTGATAGCCCTCCCAAATTTATACAACACTCTTAACAACTTCTCCACAATATCCAGTTATAAAGTTAATCTAGATAAGTGTAAAACTATGCCTCTATCACTACCAGAACACACTAGAAAGTTGATAGAGTTACATTTTGAATTTAATTGGGTTAAAAAACACTTAAAATATCTAGGGATTAATCTTACCAAACACTCGCCAGACCTTTACTAGGCCAATTATTCACCACTCTATAATACAATTAAACAGGATCTTTACAAATAGAGTAAGCTGAGGTTCTCCTGATTTGGACGGCTGTCAGCAGTCAAAATTACAGTTCTACCTAAAATCCTATAATTATTCCAAACACTCCTGCTAGGTATACCAAATAGTGACTTAGAAACCATTGAAAGAACATTAATAGCTTCTTAAGAGGCAACAAAAAAGCTAGAATTTCTAAGATCATTCTCACCAGACACAGACATTTGGGGGGGGGGGGGAGCACCTAATCTTAAATATTACTTACAAGCTGCCAGATTGGCACAAACTACCTTACTGAATAAAATGGAAGAAGAGATTAGATGGACCACACTGGAAACAAACATTAATGGGTGCTGTTCACAAGAATTGTTGCTGTGGGTTCCTCAACACTACATGGGCCACTGTACTACTAAATACCCAGTGACATCTTATATGATTAAATTGTGGACTAAATTAACTACGTCACTTACTTTACTCCCTCAGAAATCTCTCAAGACACGCTTAAAATGTTTGCTGTCTCAGACCCCAGCTTTAACTAAATTGGAAAATAAGGGCTTGTATAGGATAGCGGAAATTCTGGAAAATGGAAAACCCATGACTTACCTTCAGCTTAGGGCCAGACTACACCCACTTAAACTACTATGGTTTCTATACTTACAATTACTCTTTAGTTTACGAGCTTATTAATCCTTAACCAAAGGGGGACCCCGCTCCACTCTGGAAATGTTATGCAGCTCCATTACGAGACCGAGAAAGGCGATTACTCAAATATATAAATCCCTTCAGATGGCCAAACAATGTAATAAATCCAATCTCCAGATTAGATGGGAGTTAGATCTAGAAGCGGAATTTAGTATTTTAAATTGGAATACTCTAGTCTACAACTCAAGTTGGGATCTGTCAAGAACAGATATTTTAGAAAATAGCTTCAAAACTATTTTAAAATGGCATCTTACGCCCACAATTACATCACACTCAGTCACTAATGGGTCAAAATTATCTTATAGAGGTTGTGGAACTGAGGGCACATAGAGACATATGTGGTGGGATTGTCCTCACTCAAGAGGGATTTGGAATAAACTATCTGCCTTTTTGGGTACCATCTTGAATAGTCCAGTGCAAATAACCATACACCAAGCTCTGTTACTTGAAAATCTGAAGGATTTCAACAAATATATTAACCATTTTATTAGGGTTCTGTGTACTGCTACTTCCTCTACTCCTCCTTTCCTTTAATCATCTCTTTTTGTTTGATTTAATAATGTCAACGTTAGTGTTTAATTTGACAAGTTAGTATTGTTGTTAGTACCAACATTGACCGAGTTATTTTGCCACTGCAATCATTGTATAGTTAACCTGTTATCGAAATATTCCTTGTCTCCTATGGTATTATATACTAAAATAATTATTTGGCTAACAGGGTACAGTGGATAAGTAATGGAAAATTGTGGCTTTGGCACCTTTTCGTTATGTTTTTCATACATTTATTTAATTTTGTTTCTAAAAAGAATCAATAAAAAATATTTCAACATAAAGAGCATAATAGTGCTTTGAGGTGTATATTACCATTATTTATCATCTGAGGGTAATATTGGTCTCGCTAATCATACAAAAGGAGATGCAGAGTTGTATTTGTAATTGTATATGCCTTGGTTATAACATTTTTTGGAATAAGTGATATGTATTGAATGGGACATAGGAGAATATAAAGGTTGCATACAATAATATTTAAACTTTGTGATAAGGTAACCAGATTAAGATTCTGCAAAATATGATCTGATAGAAAAAAAAGGTTACATGACATGATAATTTGGAGCAGTATGATGGTCAACTGTAACCCACCATCCCGGCCGCTGCCAACGGGGCACGTGGCAAGCTGCAGACAGAAAATTATTGTACTTATATAGCAGTATGTATGTAAAGGTATACGTCCCAAAATGGTAAACCAACAATATATTATAATCACTTGGAATGGTGATGTATTTGAGAAATTATATAGAGGAACTTGTTCCACTTGATAGGAGCGTGTGCAACCAGTCTCATCTAAAGGGAGTATCTTAGATACAAGTCCTTTTCCATCAATTGTCACTCTCTAGCTTTAAATTTGGGTTGTGGAACACAACTGCTGAGATTGTTTTCATATAACATGTATTTATTTATATATGTGGTTTTTGTAAGCGGAGATTTAGAGAAATAAATATATAGTTGTAAATACCTTCTATATAAACCTCCGCTGAATTATTATACAGTAAAGGTGAAAAAAAAAACAACTTAACATGTAATGCACAAAACTAATTAGAATATATTTACACACCAAAGCGGAAAGGTTATGGGGCCCATTTATCCATCTCCGTATGGAGCTTGAGGGCCCGTGTTTCTAAAGACCGCTGCTCCATAACCTGTCCGCCTGCTCTGAGGAGGCAGACAGACATTGCCGCAATTCAACCTGATTGAATACGATCGGGTTGATTGACACCCCCTGCTAGCGGCCGATTGGCCGTGAATCTGCAGGGGGCGGCATTGCACCAGCAGTTCACAAGAGCTGCTGGTGCTATGCTGAATGCGGAGAGCGTATTGCTCTCTGCATTCAGCGATGTCTGTCGGACATGATCCGCTGATCGGATCATTTTGGACAGACACATAATAAATAGGCCCCTAAGTATTGACAGAGTAGGATTAATGCCACAAGTGGTGAACAGTAATATTGCAGGATCGAGTAACACAGACCTTGCTAAACAGGTGATTATTCATTTTTATAGCACCTGCACAGCACAGAGGTTGCAAAGGTTGTATGACAAATATAGTAATTGTAGGATATGATTGCAAATAGTCAGCAAGTAATACCTTTATTAGAACTTCTGTAAATAGTTACCAGTGTATTAAGTAGGTGTGCACATTGAGTGCATACAGGAGACGGACAGCTAATAAGCTGTGAGCACAGGCAAATGAGAGAGATGCAATCAGGGGTAAAACAAGTAACGATATTACCTTGAGAGTTGCACAAACACTTTAGAGAACAAGTAGTACAGAGATACTTCCAGCATGTGAGTGACATCTGAAGCTTGAAGAGAAGATTCACAATCACAGAGACTCAGAGAGATCCGGAAGGTGTGTCAGAGAGTTAGTCAATAACCAAGCAATGAGGAATGGGGAAGCTGCTATTTATTAATTGGAGAGGTGGTGTGCAAAAGGTAAGATGAATCCAGGTTAAAGGGGCAGTGGAATAGTGGAGGTCAAAGGGGCAGAGGAAAATATATGACATCAATATAGTACAGATCTGGGTTTATGACACCATCATTATTGAAGCGTTGTTTCATTGTAGCAGATGTAGCACTCTCAGGGTGAATTTTGCTTCCAACTGCTCCAGAGGAGCTCTTTCAAGTAGTGACATGAAAAAGTTCTCTAGATGTATAAAACGCTCATCAAGGCGTGCTAGAATATCTTTCCCCTGCATATTTGATGATATTAGAGCTGTTGCAATAGCCTCCAATTACTAGAAGGCTGGGCTGTTATAAAATGTTAGATGAGTAGACTATGGTGTTATTTCTCTGCGGTTCAGTGGTGGCAGTTAAAGGGACACTGAACCCAAAATTTTTCTTTCGTGATTCAGATTGAGCATGACATTTTAAGCAACTTTCTAATTTACTCCTATGATCAAATTTTCTTTATTCTCTTGGGCCTAGATTTAGAGTTCGGCGGTAGCCGTCAAAACCAGCGTTAGAGGCTCCTAACGCTGGTTTTGGGCGCCCGCTGGTATTTGGAGTCAGTCAGGAAAGGGTCTAACGCTCACTTTTCAGCAGCGACTTTTCCATACCGCAGATCCCCCTACGCCATTTGCGTAGCCTATCTTTTCAATGGGATCTTTCTAACGCCGGTATTTAGAGTCGTTTCTGCAGTGAGCGTTAGAGCTCTAACGACAAGATTCCAGCCGCCTGAAAATAGCAGGAGTTAAGAGCTTTCTGGCTAACGCCGGTTTATAAAGCTCTTAACTACTGTGCTCTAAAGTACACTAACACCCATAAACTACCTATGTACCCCTAAACTGAGGTCCCCCCACACCGCCGCCACTCGATTAAAAATTTTAACCCCTAATCTGCCGACCGCCACCTACGTTATATTTATGTACCCCTAATCTGCTGCCCCTAACCCCGCCGACCCCTGTATTATATTTATTCACCCCTAACCTGCCCCCCACAACGTCGCCGCCAGCTACTTACAATAATTAACCCCTAATCTTCCGACCGCAAATCGCCGCCACCTACGTTATCCCTATGTACCCCTAATCTGCTGCCCCTAACACCGCCGACCCCTATATTATATTTATTAACCCCTAATCTGCCCCCCTCAACGTCGCCTCCACCTGCCTACACTTATTAACCCCTAATCTGCCGAGCGGACCGCACCGCTACTATAATAAAGTTATTAACCCCTAATCCGCCTCATAAACCCTATCATAAATAGTATTAACCCCTAATCTGCCCTCCCTAACATCGCCGACACCTACCTTCAATTATTAACCCCTAAACTTCCGATCGGAGCTCACCGCTATTCTAATAAATGGATTAACCCCTAAAGCTAAGTCTAACCCTAACACTAACACCCCCCTAAGTTAAATATAATTTTTATCTAACTAAATAAATTAACTCTTATTAAATAACTTATTCCTATTTAAAGCTAAATACTTACCTGTAAAATAAATCCTAATATAGCTACAATATAAATTATAATTATATTATAGCTATTTTAGGATTAATATTTATTTTACAGGCAACTTTGTAATTATTTTAACCAGGTACAATAGCTATTAAATAGTTAAGAACTATTTAATAGTTACCTAGTTAAAATAATAACAAATTTACCTGTAAAATAAATCCTAACCTAAGTTATAATTAAACCTAACACTACCCTATCAATAAAATAATTAAATAAACTACCTACAATTAACCTAACACTACACTATCAATAAATTAATTAAACACAATTGCTAAAAAAAATACAATTAAATAAACTAGCTAAAGTACAAAAAATAAAAAAGAACTAAGTTACAGAAAATAAAAAAATATTTACAAACATAAGAAAAATATTACAACAATTTTAAACTAATTACACCTACTCTAAGCCCCCTAATAAAATAACAAAGCCCCCCAAAATAAAAAATTCCCTACCCTATTCTAAATTAAAAAAGTTACAAGCTCTTTTACCTTACCAGCCCTGAACAGGGCCCTTTGCGGGGCATGCCCCAAGAATTTCAGCTCTTTTGCCTGTAAAAGAATAAATACAATACCCCCCCCCCCCCAACATTACAACCCACCACCCACATACCCCTAATCTAACCCAAACCCCCCTTAAATAAACCTAACACTAAGCCCCTGAAGATCTTCCTACCTTGTCTTCACCATCCAGGTATCACCGATCCGTCCTGGCTCCAAGATCTTCATCCAACCCAAGCGGGGGTTGGCGATCCATAATCCGGTGCTCCAAAGTCTTCCTCCTATCCGGCAAGAAGAGGACATCCGGACCGGCAAACATCTTCTCCAAGCGGCATCTTCGATCTTCTTCCATCCGGTGCGGAGCGGGTCCATCTTGAAGCAGGCGACGCGGATCCATCCTCTTCTTCCGATGTCTCCCGACTAATGACGGTTCCTTTAAGGGACGTCATCCAAGATGGCGTCCCTCGAATTCCGATTGGCTGATAGGATTCTATCAGCCAATCGGAATTAAGGTAGGAATTTTCTGATTGGCTGATGGAATCAGCCAATCAGAATCAAGTTCAATCCGATTGGCCGATCCCATCAGCCAATCAGATTGAGCTCGCATTCTATTGGCTGATCGGAACAGCCAATAGAAAATTCCTACCTTAATTCCGATTGGCTGATAGAATCCTATCAGCCAATCGGAATTCGAGGGACGCCATCTTGGATGACGTCCCTTAAAGGAACCGTCATTAGTCGGGAGACATCGGAAGAAGAGGATGGATCCGCGTCGCCTGCTTCAAGATGGACCCGCTCCGCACCGGATGGAAGAAGATCGAAGATGCCGCTTGGAGAAGATGTTTGCCGGTCCGGATGTCCTCTTCTTGCCGGATAGGAGGAAGACTTTGGAGCACCGGATTATGGATCGCCAACCCCCGCTTGGGTTGGATGAAGATCTTGGAGCCAGGACGGATCGGTGATACCTGGATGGTGAAGACAAGGTAGGAAGATCTTCAGGGGCTTAGTGTTAGGTTTATTTAAGGGGGGTTTGGGTTAGATTAGGGGTATGTGGGTGGTGGGTTGTAATGTTGGGGGGGGGGGGTATTGTATGTTTTTTTTTACAGGCAAAAGAGCTGAAATTCTTGGGGCATGCCCCGCAAAGGGCCCTGTTCAGGGCTGGTAAGGTAAAAGAGCTTGTAACTTTTTTAATTTAGAATAGGGTAGGGAATTTTTTATTTTGGGGGGCTTTGTTATTTTATTAGGGGGCTTAGAGTAGGTGTAATTAGTTTAAAATTGTTGTAATATTTTTCTTATGTTTGTAAATATTTTTTTATTTTCTGTAACTTAGTTCTTTTTTATTTTTTGTACTTTAGCTAGTTTATTTAATTGTATTTATTTGTAGGAATTGTGTTTAATTAATTTATTGATAGTGTAGTGTTAGGTTAATTGTAGGTAATTGTAGGTAGTTTATTTAATTATTTTATTGATAGGGTAGTGTTAGGTTTAATTATATCTTAGGTTAGGATTTATTTTACAGGTAAATTTGTTATTATTTTAACTAGGTAACTATTAAATAGTTCTTAACTATTTAATAGCTATTGTACCTGGTTAAAATAATTACAAAGTTGCCTGTAAAATAAATATTAATCCTAAAATAGCTATAATATAATTATAATTTATATTGTAGCTATATTAGGATTTATTTTACAGGTAAGTATTTAGCTTTAAATAGGAATCATTTATTTAATAAGAGTTAATTTATTTCGTTAGATAAAAATTATATTTAACTTAGGGGGGTGTTAGTGTTAGGGTTAGACTTAGCTTTAGGGGTTAATACATTTATTAGAATAGCGGTGAGCTCCGATCGGAAGTTTAGGGGTTAATAATTGAAGGTAGGTGTCGGCGATGTTAGGGAGGGCAGATTAGGGGTTAATACTATTTATGATAGGGTTAGTGAGGCGGATTAGGGGTTAATAACTTTATTATAGTAGCGCTCAGGTCCGCTCGGCAGATTAGGGGTTAATAAGTGTAGGTAGGTGTCGGCGACGTTGTGGGGGGCAGATTAGGGGTTAATAAATATAACATAGGGGTCGGCGATGTTAGGGCAGCAGATTAGGGGTACATAGGGATAACGTAGGTTGCGGCGGTTTACGGAGCGGCAGATTAGGGGTTAAAAATAATATACAGGAGTCAGCGATAGCGGGGGCGGCAGAATAGGGGTTAATAAGTGTAAGGTTAGGGGTGTTTAGACTCGGGGTACATGTTAGAGTGTTAGGTGCAGACGTAGGAAGTGTTTCCCCATAGGAAACAATGGGGCTGCGTTAGGAGCTGAACGCTGCTTTTTTGCAGGTGTTAGGTTTTTTTTCAGCTCAAACAGCCCCATTGTTTCCTATGGGGGAATCGTGCACAAGCACGTTTTTGAGGCCGGCCGCGTCCGTAAGCAACTCTGATATCGAGAGTTGCATTTGCGGTAAAAATGCTCTACGCTCCTTTTTTGGAGCCTAACGCAGCATTTGTTTGAACTCTCGATACCAGAGTTAAATTTATGGTGCGGCCAGAAAAAAGCCCGCGGAGCGTTAACAGCCCTTTTACCGCCGAACTCCAAATCTAGGCCTTGGTATCTTTATTTGAAATGCAAGAATGTAAGTTTAGATGCCGGCCCATTTTTGGTGAACAACCTGGGTTGTCCTTGCTGATTGGTGGATAAATTCATCCACCAATAAAAAAGTGCTGTCCAGAGTACTAAAACCAAAAAAAGCTTAGATGCCTTCTTTTTCAAATAATGATAGCAAGAGAACGAAGAAAAATTGCTAATAGGAGTAAATTAAAAAGTTGCTTAAAATTGCATGCTCTATCTGAATTACAAAAGAAAAAATTTGGGTACAGTGTCCCTTTAACCCCGGAAATCCAGGGGGGAGTAACTGCTTTTCAAATAGCCGCCACTAATGACCCTGTTTGTCCAGTCCATCACTCCGGAATCATTAAAGGTATAGTAAACCCCAAAATTTGCTTTTATGATTCAGATAGAACATACAATTTTAAACAACTTTCCAATTTAATTCTATTATCAAATTTTCTTCATTCTCTTGTTATCCATTGCTGAAGGAACAGCATTGCACTACTGACAGGAAGCTGAAAATATCTATTTAGCCAATCACAAGAGACAAATGTGTGCAGGCACCAATTAGCAGCAGCTCCCACTAGTGTATGATATGTGCATATTCATTTTTTAACAAGGGATACTAAGAGAACGAAGCACATTTGAAAATAGAAGTGAATTTAAAAGTGTATTAACATTACATGCTCTATCTGAATCATGCAAGTTTAATTTACTATCCCTTTAATACTGCAAAAATTATATTGACTGGCCCCTCGCAAGATGAGGAGTAGATGGAAACGCCCCCCTTACACTCTCCTTTTACCTTTCTCCTTATCTTGTTTAGCACTTTAGATGTGTAAAGAAGTCATTGCCTGGCAAATTCTGCTGGCACTTTAAAGGACTTCATTAATGAATGGTTATGCTTAGCACTTCCAACACCTCATTGCTATTTTCATTTACTCTGACTCACAAACGTTAGATTCCCTATTTGAAATCATTATCTGTGTGCACTTTGGGTATACAGCTTCAGCACCTCATGATGTTAACACAAAAAAAAAGCCTTTTTTGCGCAAGGAGATTGCTGCGGATTGGTGCCTGGCCTTATACTCTCAGTAGTAGTTTCTCCTTTAACAAAGGATATCAATAGAATGAAGCAAATGTGATAAGTAACATGTAAAGGATTTTTATAAGAAAACAAGAGGCAAGAGAGTATATCTACTCTCACGTAACTACTGGTACAATGAGAATAGAGTTCTACGGAGTTCAAAAAGTAAATTTCTGGTGCAGACCCTTATTGCAAAATACGTTTTTAAAATATTTCATAGACAGAGGCCATGAAAATGAACACCAAAATTGGTACAGGTGTTCAAAATAAAGGCAGGGAATTCAGCACGTCTTTTAAATAAACAAATTGCCATATTTATTAAATCACACTTTTCCTTAAAACATGTCTCAAAAAATAGAAGGCAGAGACCCTCTGACACACAATGGGGTATATTTATCAAGCTCCGATTGGAGCTTGATGCCCCATGTTTCTGGCGAGCCTGAAGGCTCGCCAGAAACAGCAGTTATGAAGCAGCAGTCACAAAGACTGCTGCTTCATAACCAGTCCGCCTGCTCTGAGTAGGCGGACAGCCAGAGACACATCACCACAATACAACCCGATCGAGTACGATCGGGTTGATTGACACCCCCTGCGAGTCTGCAGGGGGGCAGCATTGAACCAGCAGCTCTTGTGAGCTGCTGGTGCAATACTGAATACGGCGAGCGTATTGCTCGCCGTATTCAGCGAGGTCTGGCGGACCTGTTCCGCAGTGTCGGAACAGGTCCGCCAGACCTTGATAAATATGCCCCACTGTATCAATAAGCACTTAAAAATGTATATAATTGTATAACTAGCAAAATTAAATTTTAAAAGCAATTCACCGAAGCAGAGCTGTATACACACGTAGGGGCTAGCAAACCACGGATGACCCTGAGTTCCACGTAATAGTGGAATCCTGCGTTAAGATGCAGACATGATTAGTTCATCATACATTTGGAAGTAACAGACATTACTATCATTTTTATGCACAGATTGCAGTTTTCAAGTCCATATATCTGCAAAATTCTATGTTGGATTAAAAAGTTCCAATATGGTATGTGAGATAGAATCCTCAGGATATTTTGTTTATAGGCAGCCAGGAGGGCTTCCAGTGAAGTGTGCTGCCACCCTGGGTCAGATCGAATCACATACCTTGAAACGCCATGAAGCCCCATGAGTTCTGAGTGGGGGGGGGGGGGTGAAACGCAGGTAGACTGTGTTTGCCACTCTTGCTGATGCTGTAAACTTTGCCGGTCTGCACCTGGACAACTTGAAAAGCTTGTAGTGATGCGCTGTAAACATGCCCTGTAAGACGTGCTGTGAAAGACTCCCGTGACTTACCGCGTTTCCCCTTATCCTCGTTTTGAAACAAGTAGACGAACTGTCTCAGTTTAGAGGGACGCAGTGGTGAGTCTTCAGAATATCGTTTGTGAGTAACGGACCTGTCTATGACTTTTTGATGCTTTGTGGATTATTTGCACATTGATCTCTACATGATGTGATTTGACCCAGGATGTCACTATTCTAACTTTGTAACTGTGCATCATCCTTTCTGTCAGACATTTTATTATCATTAGTCATGTTTATTGGGCTGCTGTGTTTTATATGTTATATATGAGGTATTCTAGTATCATTAGTATTTTGTGTTTGCTTATATGATTTTAGTATGAAGATGTTGGTACCTATAAGCTATTAATATTGATAAATTTTTATAAAGTGCAAATTAATTTCTAATTAAGAAGCGCGTATGAACCACATTATTTATTTTTTTCATTTATTTTCTTTTTTTGCACCATCTTAAAAAGTATTTGATATGATTTACACTTATCCTTGAAGCTGATTAATTAGATGTATTTATTTTTCTAATTCAAGGCTAAACAGACACATGCATAGATGCATAGATAAATATTAAAACTTTGTCTGGCGCCTGAGTATGGAAAACTGACCCTAGATCTTTTTGTGCAAATTGATAAGTGCCCAAATAAGTAACCCAGGGCAAGATCCTATGCAAGTTCAACCAGAAATAAGAGGGAGCACTCTCTGACAAAAAACAGAACAGTGGACTAAAGCCCGGACAATAAACAAGCTGTAATAAAGGTACAACAGTTAGGTATATAGCATCATAATATCATATATAATACAATCAGATACAATATTGGTAATAATAGTAGAGTAATAAAAAGTCCCAAAAAGGTGGGGTAGTGTTATGCACTGTCCACAAACGTGTGTGGTATCCAAACAGAAGGCACAGGATGGACGGCTGCTCTCCTCCTTTCAGATCAATCCAGATCAGACACTAGAAATAAGCACAAAACAGAGGGGCGCCTCATGTGTAGATCAAAAATGCCACCAGCAAGAAAACATCCATAGATTCCAAATGGGTACTCACATGTAGTAATAGCACCCTTATGTGCTGGTAGTCACAGGCTGATAACTCAGGGTGTATCAGCTAACCCTTGCCCTGGCTTCAGACTGGTAAACAGGATGCAAGTTCCAAGAACAGTAGGCCCCAGGATGCAGTTCCAACAGATAATAAGGTGCTTGCACTTAGCTTTTGTTAAAAATGGTTTATTCAAAAATAACATTAAAACCATCAAGCAATAAGTGGAGGGGGCAAAGACAAGATGCCTGATGAAACTGCGATTTTAGAAGCAGAGAAATGCGCTATATACAGGGGGCTATATGTCTATGCCCCCGCCACTTATTGATTGATGTTTTTAATGTGATTTTTAAATAAACAATTTTTAACAAAAGCTAAGTGCAAGCACCTTATTATTTTTTGGAACTGCATCCTGGGGCCTAGTCTGAAGCCAGGACAAGGGTTAGCTGATACACCCTGAGTTATCAGCCTGTGACTACCAGCACATAAGGGTGCTATTGCTACATGAGAGTACCCATTTGGTATCTATGGATGTTTTCTTGCTGGTAGCATTTTGGATCTACACATGAGGCGCCCCTCTGTTTTGTGTTTATTAATCCTATGCAAGTTGACGTAATCAGGGCCGCCATCAGGGGGTGACAGAGGTGATTGCAGTCAGGGTCTTATGCAAGTTGCTGTAAATGGTTACACTATTAAAAAAAAATCTAAAAAGCAAATTTTACATCATGAATGGCTCATACAGGAGTCAGAACCCAGTATTGTTAAGTGAGAATCTTTATATATTTATCTCTATATTTGGGTTACTAAATAGCAATGGTATATAATATACAGACATTGGTTATAGCTCACTAATCCTAAACATAAACCCACCCATAAACTTTAGCCAAAGCACCCTCATCACAATTATCACTACATAAATTATAGCAGAGCGCCCCGCTGCAGTTAATTTAATTTTGGTACAAATAGTGATAATATCACTTCAAAGTGACAGTTAACACTTTGAGATTATAAACTATTTAATTATGTGTGGCATTTTTTTAACATACTTTCATTATTTTTGGCTCCCTTTTCTTTCAATTTAACTCTTGAAAATCCTTGGATTTGCAGTTCTAAGAATTTAAAGTGCACACTGTCTAAACCTGCTCCATATCTGTCCTTATTAGTCTCTGCATTGCTGATCTAATAAGGAACTGCAAAACAATACAAAAATAATAAAAAAAGGCTATTATTCTCTACCCCAGTAAGTCCAGAATGGCTCCTCCAAATATGGTTAGTATTGGGGGGGGGGTTTAAAAAACAATTGCAGAAAAAAATAAATTCTAAAAAAAAAATCAAGTTTACATGGTATGTTAATGTATTTACAGTATATAGTAAAACTTGTAATTACAATGTGTTTACTGTTCTTTTAAGTTAAAAACAAACATATTATTGCATTTTCCACAAATATATATTTCACCAAAATGATGGCCTCCAGTAGAGAATATGAGTGTTATACACTTTACAAGATTCAGAGTACTTTTGGATCTCTAATAAACACGTTTATAAACAGTTCACAAAATGCCACCTAAGATTGAGATTAGAAAGAACATTATACAAAGAATTATTTTCAAAACGACTACATAAAATTGTGGTTTTTTTTTAGTGCTGTGTAAGTGTATGATTAGATAGAACAGAGACATGCACAAAATAATTATTAAATCTTATTCACATAGCTGCCAATTTAAGTGTCTTTTCATATCTCATATGTACTCAAAGATTAGAAGAGAAAAAAGAACAATGCAAATGGGATGAGGTCCTCTTTCTAACTGCACACATGTACAGTAAGTTAGACCCCAGATCTGGTGAAGAGGAAGTACCCTGAAAAACCTTACACATTGCCTGTGTGCTTGGGCATAACATTTTGTGCTGTGTGCATAAAACAGGGAAGGAAAACCATAATTATTGTGGTGTATAGTTAGTTTGTTTTTATATTTGCTATAATATATGCATTGGATATGATGTATGTTTTTTTTTTTTTGTATGATTCTGATCTCTTATTTAAGAGCTTAAAGACATTTAAGAAACCTTGAAAACATTTGACTAGCAAGAGAATGGGATAGGCCTTCTCTTTGTGCAGGGCGAGAGGGGCATTCACCCAGGGCTTTGAGGGGGGGGGGCTTGCACTTTCTGGGGTGAGGGTATGACAAGGTTCATTGTATATCCTGAAGATGTTTTTATGGTATCAGAAGGTGTAATATATACTGCTATTCTTTATATAGGTATCACTGAATGTTGTGACATGGGTTGGCCATACAGGGGAAAACAACAATATGAGGGAAACACTTCTAAGACTCAATATAAGCTACACCTAAAAATTACAACCTTCCTCAAGATGTAAATAATAATAATGAAAACAGACAATAAGGTGAGTGCTAAATTAATAGCAAATTGAGAAAATAAAATATGTGATAATTTATAAAAAATGTATATGATACCTAATATATAAAAATTTAATAATTTATGATAACTGTTATATTATATAAAGGACTACAAGAGACCTAAAGCTCTGTTTAAAAATGTAAACACTTTAATATGCAGGTGAGTAAATTAATATAAACATTAAAAACACTAAACCTTGCAAGTTATTAGCTAACAACTAAAATGGCATTGAGTGAGATGCAATTTGTCAGGAACAATATTTTAAGAACAATATGTGCAAGCAATTAAAATAACAACAATATCTAAATCTATAAAATTAGAAGTGCGTTTCTTGATAGGAGTACAATGCAAGTCTAAAATAATGTCTCTTAGAATGGTGGTTAAATAACCATAAACAGTACCTTAATAGACCAGGAGCCCAAACAATCCTTTTGCGAGGATGAGCAGATATATCTTTCAACAACCACTAATGAGAGAACAAGGATAAAAAAGTGTTGATTTTGAAGGTTAGGATGAGCAGTTATAGCTTTCAACAATCGCTAATGAATGAACAAGGCTAAAAAAAAGTGTTGATTTTGATGATTTTGCAGGTTAGGTGGAGAACGTAGATCGTGTAATTCACTCCAGAGTGTATCGTCGGAGTGAGAGCTCACAATCCAAATCTTGGGATTGGTGGGTTACTATAAGCAACAGCTTCAACAGACAGCGTCTGTAATTGAGTGCTGCAATTCCAACAGATAGCGTCTGTGTGTGTTTTGATATTCCAGAAAGACAGCGTTTGATTGATAGTTTCCCACAGGTGATGAAGCAATACAGAGGCTGTAGTGACTTCTTACAGACAATGGGGCATATTTATCAAGACCGCTGCTCTATAACCTGTCCACCTGCTCTGAGCAGGCGGACACACATCGCCACAATACAACCCGATCGAGTACGATCGGGTTGATTGACACCCCCTGCTGTCGGCCCATTGGCCGCGAGTCTGCAGGGGGCGGTGTTGCACCAGCAGCTCTTGTGAGCTGCTGGTGCAATGCTGAATACGGCGAGCATATTGCTCGCCGTATTCAGCGAGGTCTGGCGGACTTGATCCGCAGTGTCGGATCAGGTCCACCAGACCTTGATAAATATGCCCCAACGTCTGTGTAAAACAATGGATTTCCTGACAGACAGTGTCTGTTCTAAGTTCAAGTAAACTGCGAGATCCTGCCAATCACTAAGTTAAAAGTGATTTGCGCCGAGGACTCCTAATTGCAGTGTTATTTAAAAGTTCCAAACAAATGTCAAAGTAACAGTGAACTCTCAATTGCTGTTGGAATTGCAGCACTCAATTACAGGCGCTGTCTGTTGAAGCTATTGCTTATAGTAACCCACCAATCCCAAGATTTGGATTGTGAGCTGACTCATCTGTCACTCCTACGATACACTCTGGAGTGAATTAAACGATCTATGTTCTAAACCTAACCTGCAAAATCATCAAAATCAACACTTTTTTAGCCTTTTTCATTCATTAGTGATTGTTGAAAGATATAACTGCTCATCCTAACCTGCAAAATCAACACTTTTTTATCCTTGTTCTTTCATTAGTGGTTGTTGAAAGATATAACTGCTCATCCTCGCAAAAGGATTGTTTGGGCTCCTGGTCTATTAAGGTACTGTTTACGGTTATTTAACAACTGTTCTAAGAGACATTATTTTAGACTTGCATTGTACTCCTATCAAGAAACGCACTTCTAATTTTATAGATTTAGATGTTGTTATTTAAATTGTTTGCGCATATTGTTCTTAAAATATTGTTCCTGACATACTGCAACTCACTCAACGCCATTTTAGTTGTTAGCTAATACCTTGCAAGGTTTAGTGTTTTTAATGTTTATATGAATTTACTCACCTGCATATTAAAGTGTTTACATTTTTAAACAGAGCTTTAGGTCTCTTTTAGTCCTTTATATAATATAACAATTATCATAAATTATTACATTTTATACTATCTCATTTACGGCTAGATTTAGAGTTTTGTCGGTAACGACCCGCGTAGCTAACGCTGGCTTTTTTCTGGCCGCACCTTTAAAATAACTCTGGTATTGAGAGTCCACAGAATGGCTGCGTTAGGCTCCAAAAAAGGAGCGTACAGCATATTTAACGCCACTGCAACTCTCTATACCAGAGTTGCTTACGGAAGCGGCCAGCTTCAAAAACGTGCTCGAGCACGATTCCCCCATAGGAAACAATGGGGCTGTTTGAGCTGAAAAAAAAACCTAACACCTGCAAAAAAGCCGCGTTCAGCTCCTAACGCAGCCCCATTGTTTGCTATGGGGAAACACTTCCTACGTCTGCACCTAACACTCTAACATGTACCCCGAGTCTAAACACCCCTAACCTTACACTTATTAACCCCTATTCTGCCGCCCCCGCTATCGCTGACCCCTGTATATTATTTTTAACCTCTAATCTGCCGCTCCGTAAACCGCCGCTACTTACATTATCCCTATGTACCCCTAATCTGCTGCCCCTAACACCGCCGACCCCTATATTATATTTATTAACCCCTAATCTGCCCCCCACAACGTCGCCTCCACCTGCCTACACTTATTAACCCCTAATCTGCCGAGCAGACCGCACTGCTATTATTATAAAGTTATTAACCCCTAATCCGCCTTACTAACCCTATAATAAATAGTATTAACCCCTAATCTGCCCTCCCTAACATCGCCGATGCCTAACTTCAATTATTAACCCCTAATCTGCCGACTGGAGCTCACCGCTATTCTAATAAATGTATTAACCCCTAAAGCTAAGTCTAACCCTAACACTAACACCCCCCTAAATTAAATTTAATTTTAATCTAAAGAAATTAATTAACTCTTCTTAAATAAATTATTCCTATTTAAAGCTAAATACTTACCTGTAAAATAAATCCTAATATAGCTAGAATATAAATTATAATTATATTATAGCTATTTTAGGATTAATATTTATTTTACAGGTAACTTTTTATTTATTTTAAGCAGGTACAATAGCTATTAAATAGTTAAGAACTATTTAATAGCTAAAATAGTTAAAATAATTACAAATTTACCTGTAAAATAAATCCTAACCTAAGTTACAATTAAACCTAACACTACACTATCAATAAATAAATTAAATTAAATACCTATAATTATCTACAATTAAACCTAACACTACACTATCAATAAATAAATTAAATACAATTCCTACAAATAAATACAATGAAATAAACTAACTAAAGTACAAAAAATAAAAAAGAACTAAGTTACAAAAAATAAAAAAATATTTACAAACATTAGAAAAATATTACAACAATTTTAAACTAATTACACCTACTCTAAGCCCCCTAATAAAATAACAAAGCCCCCCAAAATAAAAAAAATGCCCTACCCTATTCTAAATTACTAAAGTTCAAAGCTCTTTTACCTTACCAGCCCTGAACAGGGCCCTTTGCGGGGCATGCCCCAAGAAATTCAGCTCTTTTGCCTGTAAAAAAAAAACATACAATACCCCCCCCAACATTACAACCCACCACCCACATACCCCTAATCTAACCCAAACCCCCCTTAAATAAACCTAACACTAAGCCCCTGAAGATCTTCCTACCTTATCTTCACCATACCAGGTTCACCGATCGATCCAGAAGAGCTCCTCCGATGTCCTGATCCAAGCCCAAGCGGGGGGCTGATGAGGTCCATGATCCGGCTGAAGTCATCATCCAAGCGGGAGCTGAAGAGGTTCATGATCCGGCTGAAGTCTTCATCCAAGCGGGAGCTGAAGAGGTCCATGATCCTTCTGAAGTCTTCTATCAACGGCATCTTCAATCTTCTTTCTTCGGGAGCCATCATCTTCCATCCGACGCGGAACATCCTCTTCTCCCGATGCCTACTCGCCGAATGACGGTTCCTTTAAATGACGTCATCCAAGATGGCGTCCCTCGAATTTCGATTGGCTGATAGGATTCTATCAGCCAATCGGAATTAAGGTAGGAATATTCTGATTGGCTGATGGAATCAGCCAATCAGAATCAAGTTCAATCCGATTGGCTGATCCAATCAGCCAATCGGATTGAACTTGATTCTGGGGGGTGTTAGTGTTAGGGTTAGACTTAGCTTTAGGGGTTAATACATTTATTAGAATAGCGGTGAGCTCCAGTCGGCAGATTAGGCGTTAATACTTGAAGTTAGGTGTCGGCGATGTTAGGGAGGGCAGATTAGGGGTTAATACTATGGTTATTGAGGCGGGAGTGAGGCGGATTAGGGGTTAATAACTTTATTATAGTAGCGGTGCGGTCCGCTCGGCAGATTAGGGGTTAATAAGTGTAGGCAGGTGGAGGCGACGTTGAGGGGGGCAGATTAGGGGTTAATAAATATAGGGGTCGGCGGTTTTAGGGGCAGCAGATTAGGGGGTGCATAAGTATAACGTAGGTGGCGGGTCGGCAGATTAGGGGTTTAATTATTGTAGGTAGCTGGCGGCGACGTTGTGGGGGGCAGGTTAGGGGTTAATAAATATAATATAGGGGTCGGCGGTGTTAGGGGCAGCAGATTAGGGGTACATAAGTATAAAGTAGGTGGCGGTCGGCAGATTAGGGGTTAAAAAAATTTAATCGAGTGGCGGCGATGTGGGGGGACCTCGGTTTAGGGGTACATAGGTAGTTTATGGGTGTTAGTGTACTTTAGAGCACAGTAGTTAAGAGCTTTATGAACCGGCGTTAGCCCAGAAAGCTCTTAACTACTGACTTTTTTCTGCGGCTGGAGTTTTGTCGTTAGAATTCTAACGCTCACTTCAGCCACGACTCTAAATACAGGAGTTAGAAAGATCCCATTGAAAAGATAGGATACGCAATTGACGTAAGGGGATCTGCGGTATGGAAAAGTCGCGGCTGAAAAGTGAGCGTTAGAGCCTTTTTTGAATGACTCCAAATACCGGCGGTAGCCTAAAACCAGCGTTAGGAGCCTCTAACGCTGGTTTTCACGGCTACCGCCAAACTCCAAATCTAGGCCTTAGTGATCACCTTATATATTAGGTATCATATACATTTTTTATACATTATCACATATTTTATTTTCTCAATTTGCTATTAATTTAGCGTTCACCTTATTGTCTGTTTTCATTGGCCATACAGGGGGCAAAGCATACAGGGGAGTGGGATAGAAGCATTGGGCTGTGGGGCCCCGTAAATTTGTATTGCCCAGGGCACTGCAAATGCTAAAGGTGTCCCTGGCCTGGGATGAGGGAATTCAATGATGTGTGCATCCATCATGGTCACAGTAAAATGAAAAAGTGAGATTATCCTGGTACTGACTGCAAACTGTACATACCATGCAGGTCAGCTTCAAGAGAATTGAGCAGATACATTGTGGGTGGTCATATATTGCCATTGTATACTTACCATACATTTATTAAGGGGAAAATATGAAGGCTAGAGACACATACAGCATCAATAGAATCAACAACGCTTTGTATATAAAAGTCTGCACTGTAAAAGAATGATACTTCACATATAGAGAATTTTGAAGCAAGATAAGTCAGGTTGGTTGCACGTGTATCCCTATTTTAATGGAGGAACAGTGGTTGGCCTGAGATAGCTGTATATTATTTAGTATTTATAATATACTGTATTGTACAATATAGTATGGCTCTTTAGAGAGGTGATTAGTTCATAAGTAATATCTGCTGCAGGGTTGTAGCATTTTGAAACTATTCACTTATACAAATGTGGCCAAGCAGTAGGCATTTTTAATTTAAAATATATATATATATATATATATATATATATTTTTTTTTTTTTTAAAGGTTGCTTCATCAACCTTGATGGGAAAAAAATATAAAAAGCCATTCTGGATCCTTTACTAATTGTTTTCCTTGTCAGATTTAGAAAACACAAGTATTGCTAAACTTAGCAACAATATCTATCTACTGCACTAATAGATTAAACTACCTGAGTAGTGATAAGAGAATAATTATGTGAATCTCTTTTAATAGCCCAAATAAAGGAGATTTGTAGTATGAACAAAAAAGTCTGATACTGTCTATTAAATACAGGAAGTGCAGAATTATTAGGCAAATGAGTATTTTGACCACATCATCCTCTTTATGCATGTTGTCTTACTCCAAGCTGTATAGGCTAGAAAGCCTACTACCAATTAAGCATATTAGGTGATGTGCATCTCTGTAATGAGAAGGGGTGTGGTCTAATGACATCAACACCCTATATCAGGTGTGCATAATTATTAGGCAACTTCCTTTCCTTTGGCAAAATGGGTCAAAAGAAGGACTTGACAGGCTCAGAAAAGTCAAAAATAGTGAGATATCTTGCAGAGGGATGCAGCACTCTTAAAATTGCAAAGCTTCTGAAGCGTGATCCTCGAACAATCAAGCGTTTCATTCAAAATAGTCAACACGGTCGCAAGAAGCGTGTGGAAAAACCAAGGCGCAAAATAACTGCCCATGAACTGAGAAAAGTCAAGCGTGCAGCTGCCAAGATGCCACTTGCCACCAGTTTGGCCATATTTCAGAGCTGCAACATCACTGGAGTGCCCAAAAGCACAAGGTGTGCAATACTCAGAGACATGGCCAAGGTAAGAAAGGCTGAAAGACGACCACCACTGAACAAGACACACAAGCTGAAACGTCAAGACTGGGCCAAGAAATATCTCAAGACTGATTTTTCTAAGGTTTTATGGACTGATGAAATGAGAGTGAGTCTTGATGGGCCAGATGGATGGGCCCGTGGCTGGATTGGTAAAGGGCAGAGAGCTCCAGTCCGACTCAGACGCCAGCAAGGTGGAGGTGGAGTACTGGTTTGGGCTGGTATCATCAAAAGATGAGCTTGTGGGGCCTTTTCGGGTTGAGGATGGAGTCAAGCTCAACTCCAGTCCTACTGCCAGTTTTCTGAAGACACCTTCTTCAAGCAGTGGTACAGGAAGAAGTCTGCAATCCTTCAAGAAAAACATGATTTTCATGCAGGACAATGCTCCATCACACGCGTCCAAGTACTCCACAGCGTGGCTGGCAAGAAAGGGTATAAAAGAAGAAAATCTAATGACATGGCCTCCTTGTTCACCTGATCTGAAACCCCATTGAGAACCTGTGGTCCATCATCAAATGTGAGATTTACAAGGAGGGAAAACAGTACACCTCTCTGAACAGTGTCTGGGAGGCTGTGGTTGCTGCGGCACGCAATGTTGATGGTGAACAGATCAAAACACTGACAGAATCCATGGATGGCGGGCTTTTGAGTGTCCTTGCAAAGAAAGGTGGCTATATTGGTCACTGATTTGTTTTTGTTTTGTTTTTGAATGTCAGAAATGTATATTTGTGAATGTTGTGATGTTATATATAGGTTTCACTGGTAAAAATAAATAATTGAAATGGGTATATATTTGTTTTTTGTTAAGTTGCCTAATAATTATGCACAGTAATAGTCACCTGCAACACACAGATATCCCCCTAAAAATAGCTATAACTAAAAACAAACTAAAAACTACTTCCAAAAATATTCAGCTTTGATATTAATGAGTTTTTTGGGTTTCATTGAGAACATGGTTGTTGTTCAATAATAAAATTAATCCTCACAAAATACAACTTGCCTAATAATTCTGCACTCCCTGTATGCATAAACGCATGCACACACAAAACACACACATACTCCACACAAGCACATGCACACACACTTTAAAAATATATAACGACTTGGGGGGGCGGAGCTGCGCCGTGCTGGAGCATGGAAGCAGTGTAATTGAGCTCCGGAGCTGTCGGGCCTTTTGTGGCATACAAACCTGCACTTTTCAAACTAATTTGGCCGTAACCTCCTATATTATGACCCTCTAACTAGCTGGCCTTGGAATTGTATCCTATTCTGGGCATAATGGACCTAAACATAGATCAGAAAAGCACCGGAGCAGAAATCACAACCGCCATCTTGCCTCACATGCTGTGAGATGCACCGAAACCACACTGCTCGATCCTGCCGCTTCATCCTTCAGAGTCAGCCATCCTGCTCACCCTGCTTATCGTGGGCGACTGCACCATTACTCCCGCATGTGAACAGTAAAGGGAGTTGAAATACGGAGAGCTATACCGCGGCCCCAGATCCACCCGGGCCGACACGTGAGAGCACAGGTATTATTCTGACCTACAATAACATAACCTGGAGGCCTCCAAAGCTCCCACATACAACACACAGAGATATAGACACTGAACTTAAATAGCACATACCGGAGCTCCCACTGGGGCCTTACTTGACAACGGACTACCCTGGGACTTGGTGCTCAGTATACTCGGGCCTGGGGTCCCGCTTTTTGGCCCTTCACAGTTGCTCTCCACCGCAACTATACGCATAGTGAGAAAAGGGAGGATACATTAACTCCTCTTACACACGATTCCTCTCACCACATTACCCAGCAACAAGGCCACCCTCAATCATACCATGACCAGCAGAAAAGGCAATAAACTAGAAAAGCAAAACAAATTGTTGGGGCCATCAGTCTCTTCATTCTTTCAACCACACGACTCATCAGTCCCAGAGACCATGCATTCTCAGGAATCAGCACCCACTATCACGACCCCTGTTCCAATACAGGACCCTCTACAGTCTATACAATCCCAGATCGCTGGCCTCCCATCTAAATCAGATATATAATCGCTAAAAAAGTTTATCAAAGAAGAGATTAAAGATTTAAAGAAAGACCTTAACGAATTAGGCTCTAGAATGGAATTCCTAGAGGATGGCCAGGACCATCTTAACAACATGGTCAGCACAAACTCTAACCAATTGTCCTATACATGACTCAATGCCTTCAAAACCTATCTGATAAAATAGAAGACCTCGAGAATCGAGGCCGGAGGAACAATCTGCGAATACGTGGGATCCCAGAGGAGGTCTCACAAGATCAACTTAGAACATATGCACAGAACTCTTCAATTTCTTCTCCTCAATCCCCCAACCTCCTGCAGAGGACATTGAGAGAATTCATAGGGCCCTTAGACCTCCCAGCAGACCTCCTGCTCCCCCCAAGAGATGTTGTATTACAATTCCTGAAATACACTGTAAAAGAAGAGATGTGGCAGTCGGCCAGGGCCAGGAGGAGTCATTCAATTCCATAACCATAATTTGCAGATATTTCAAGATCTTTGCCCACAAACAATCCAGCGTAGGAGAGAGGTCCGTTTCATAACTAAGGTTCTGCAAGACAACAATATACGTTACCGCTGGGGGTACCCATTTAGTCTTATAATTTCACATAACGGAGGACAAGTGATATACAAAGGTTTTTCGGACCTAGACCACATTTCAAAGAAACTCAACCTCTCTTTTGAGCCACCACCAGAAACAGTCATAGACCCCCCACTTCTGAGGAATCATCCGGAGGAGGGAACCTCAAGAGAGCAAAGAATTCCTTGGTCTAGGGTGGCCCCCAAGAGGCACAAGACAGGCCCCCCTCCACCAGACGAAGATACCTGATAATTCTAGCAACACTACCTCACTCTCCCTTTTTCTTACATGAAAATGGATTATCAATCTCTTACTGTGATAATCGCAGTAGCTATTTCTTTCCTAAGCTCCTGTGAACTGACCTCAGCTTTGATGCTCCCAGGGTATCGTATAAATTTCTCGAACTCTTGTTCATTTTTATCCTTGTTTAATGTGTTTAACTGTTCAGTTGGGTTCAACTATACTTTGATTAAAATGCTAAGTTCCCGGTCATATATCTTATGAATGCCATAGGGGTTCCCCGACATCATTCCACCCCCTTGAATGGTGTCTTGTTACAACTCCACGTCCACCATTTGTTACCATAAATGTTTAAATTTCTATTTATGCTTGTTTTTTCATATGCTCATATTTAAGCAATCCGTTTATATTAGAAATGTCATAACAGTTCCTGAAAGTCTACCTGTACCTATTACCAGTCGAATTTTGCATACAAATGTTTTTCTGTACTGTTCATTCATATCTCACTATGTTTACCCCCAAGAATTCTCTGTTCCTGTTCATCATATACTCTCACAGATAACTTACAAGGTTCTATCCATCTCATGCACTATTGCACACATTTACTTTCTGCAACATTTACTAATACTCATCCCCTGTTACTCCCTGTGTGTCCCAGCTCTCTACTTATCTATAGTCGCCACTGAATACATAAGACATGGCTGTACAACCTAGACCTATTAATTTTTTGTCCCATAATGTTAAAGGGCTAAACATCCCCCAGAAAAGATCCCAAGCTTTGAGGGATTATCATAGACTTAAAAGCGATATTATTCTCCTCCAAGAGACTCATTTTAGGAAGGGCAGAGAACCCATACAGTCCCTTAGGAAATTTGGCCAGGTCTTCCTTTCATCACATACCACAAAACACAACGGAGTAGGAATTTTGATACGTAAACAGATTCCTTTCCATCTCACTAATATTTTTAAAGATACAGACGGAAGACTAGTGGTAATCACTGGTCGACTTTTCAACAAAGTCATAACCATTGCTAATGTATATGCCCCAAATTCTGGAGACGCCTCGTTCTTCCTCAGAACCTCTAACATAATTTCTGAAATGTCCAGGGGTTGCCTGATCATAGGAGGAGATCTCAATTTAGCTTTAAATCCAGATTTAGACTGCTCCTCTGGAACGTCATCCATATCCCAAAAGACGTTAAAACTAATCAAATCCCATATTTCAAAACTAAATGTCCATGATACCTGGAGAATTCACCACCCAAATGTCAAAGATTATACGTTTTTCTCCCACCCCCACCAAATATATTCCCGCATCGATTATTTCATGATTGACGTCACTAGTTTAACCTTAGTCCAATCCTCTAACATCTTCCCCATAACATGGTCAGATCATGCTATGATTAGTTGCTCTTTAAATTGGCCCACTTCACAGAAACCAGAACGCACCTGGAGATTGGATGAAACATTACTGACAGATCCAATTTCCAAACTACACATCCAAGAGAAAATCGAGTCCTATTTCCAGTTAAATGTTACACCAGATGTCACCCCCCACCAGATTTGGGAAGCACACAAGTGCGTTATTAGAGGGGAAATTAATTGCACTCAAAGCGAAAAATAACCAAACAAAACTCCCTGGCACTTAGTAATCTACTAGAAGAACTAGACAAAACTCCAAGACACCCATAAAAGACACCCAAAGGCCCATTCCCTACTCGAACATATCACTCATAAGCAGAGGCAGCTGGCCCTTCTTTTAGGCTTAGAGGCCAAACGTAAAGCTCTATTCCTTAGAAGAAGATTTTACGAGGGAGGAAATAGACAGGGCAGGCTCCTTGCACGCTTATTGAGAAATAAGTCTTCTAAGGGATATATTATGAGTATAAAAGATAATAAAGGCAAAGCATGGTTCACATCTTCCGACATAGCGGATAATTTCAAATCCTACTATGAGGACCTCTATAATTTAGACAAGAAACAAACCCCACCTTCACCCTCAGACATAACCGACTACCTTGCCTCACTACATCTCCCCTCCTTGACAGAAGACCAGAAATTAGATTTAGAATCCCCTTTCACCTTGAAGGAACTTCGAAAGGGCTATCCTCTCTTTCCCCGCCCGGTAAAGCTCCGGGCCCAGATGGCTTTGGCCACTCATACTATTCTAAATTTATAGACATTCTTGGCCCCCACCTCCTTTCACATTTCTCTGACATTGATAATGATATCTCCTTTCACCCCCAATCCCTCCAAGCTCATATCTCAATAATACCGAAACCAAACAAGTCCCTAGATCTTATCCCTAACTATAGGCCAATCTCTCTGCTAAACGCGGATATAAAAATATTCGCTAAAATGTTGGCTATTAGACTAAACCAATATCTCCCTCAACTCATTCATTAGGACCAGGTTGGTTTCGTCCCACTTAGGGAGGCTAAGGACAACACAGTCCGAAATCTCCATCTACTTCTCCACTCCAAAAACCGGGGCCTTCCCGCAGTCTGGTTGTCAACAGACGCGGAGAAGGCCTTTGATCGAGTTAGATGGTCCTTCCTTAAGGCTACACTGAAATCCATGGGCCTAGGCGAGCTTATGCTCTATAGAATTTTTGCTTTATATAATAGCCCCAGTGCCCGAATCTCCCTGAATGGCATCCTATCCCGCCCCTTCCCAATAACTAACGGCACCAGGCAGGGGTGCCCCTTGTCCCCTTTACTATTTATATGTCTCTTGGAGACTTTCGCTGCCAGAGTCAGACAAAACCCAAACATTACAGGTATATTAGTTGGGGGAGAGACATATAAATTATCCCTCCTTCGCAGACAGACGTGTTGTTTTCCCTCACATCCCCGGATAAATCAATACCCCATACTCCTAGATGAATTGACACTTTTTCACAAACTAACCAACTTTACCATCAATCAGTCTAAGTCTGAGTATCTAGGAATCTCGTTGCCAGACACTCTTGCCCAACAAATTGAACTCACCTGTCCCTTCCGACGGTGCAAAACCTCATTGAGATATTTAGGTATTAACCTTACTGAAGACTTAGACTCAACATACCGCTATAATTACGTCCCTCTTAAAATATCTCTAGAACGCGAACTTTCCTCATGGCATTCTAGACACCTGTCTTGGATGGGTAGAATCAACTCGATAAAAATGACAGCTTTTCCCAGGCTACTGTATGTATTGCAAGCTCTCCCTATCCCTCTTCCACCCCGATACCTCACAAATATCCAAAGACTATTCAGCTCCTTCATTTGGGGAGGTAGGCATTCTAGAATTAATAGTAAGATAATGACATCCCCCCGAATACATGGTGGTCTGGGGGTCCCCAATTTAGAATTGTACAGATCTGCCATTTATATCCAAAGGATCCTCGACTGGAGGATACATGGGTCTCAAAAGCGGTGGGTTCACCTGGAAGAATATTTGTATAAAGACCAAAATCTCAGCTCTGTTTGCTGGTCCCCCCGTTTTGAAAACACAATCCACAACATAGACAATCCAATAACTAGAGAGACCTTATTACAGTGGTGGAAAACGAATAAAACTAACCCTTACCTATCATCCAACCCCTCCCCACTCACATCCCTGACACATAATTCTGAATTCTCTCTGGCTGACCTGAGGACTGACCCCTCTAACCCTAACCAACACTCCGACATTGCGATACATCACCTTTCAGAGAACGAACACTTACTCCCACATACCACTCTTCAGGAGCGGAACTTCTCTTGGGCCTCCAACTGGTTTAACTATAGAAGACTTCACAATTATATTACAACTCATAAATCCAATAATAACATGCTTAGACCTATGACTAAACTAGAAACGTTGATTACATCTCCTACCCCTTTAAGGCATACCCTATCTAAAATTTATTCTATTTTAACTCAACCTCCTCCGGGGTACTTACCTGGAGCTATTGAATCATGGGAAAGGGAGTTAGGAGTCATTATTCTCCCCCAAGTAGCATCATCTATATTTATAAATACTATGTCATCCTCCTCATCGGCTGCCCTTCTAGAGATGAACTATAAAATCCTTCATAATTGGTATCTCACACCTAGACGTTTATACAAATTATACCCTACAACTGGGAATAAATGCTGGCGATGTGTACACGCGGGGAGTGGTATGGGCCACATGTGGTGGTGGTGCAACAGCATCACTTGGTTTTGGAGAACCCTTCTGGGTGAGATTGAAAAAATTTTCCAGTTCATACTCCCTTTCGATCCCCTAATATTTCTTCTAAACAAACACATCAAACTCCCCTCCAAATCCCATGTCATTTTACTTCGCATATTCTCAAATGGCGCTAAAGCACTTATTGCAAAGAACTGGAAATCCATAGACCCTCCCAATATCATAATGTGGAAAAATAAAGTTAGCGACCTTATAGAACTAGAAGAATATAAAGCTTTTAGATTGGACACTAGGGATCATTATATTATTGCACAAAATATGTGGACTCAATATTTAGCCTCAGAAAACTCTCTTTAATCACTCATCCACTAATGAGTTCCCCCTTACCCTCCCTTACTTTACTGCATAGATAGAGAATTTTCATTAATTGACGGTACATCCTTTCAGATATTCTTATGTAATATTGATTTGAAACCCTGAAATGACACGGTAGACTATTGTTTTTCTTTTTGCATATGTTTTTTATTTTTCTCAATACTGTTGCCTTGAGAGACTGTTATTTTAATTTGACATTCTGATTGTTTTTCTTTGTCAATGACAATTGTATTTTGTATTCCTTAACGGATTTTGTATTTTTGAAATTATACCAATAAAAAACAACTTGGAATAAAAATATATAACGACTTGCCTCCATCTTGTATGTACTTCTCCATTTTGTATCTATTCAGCATTTCTGAACTAACACTGAACTATTGTTTTTCTCAAATGTATTCTGTTATTCTCAAGCTTAGTCTGTTGACATCTGTTTTTGTGAAATAACATTTTTATGTTGTTGCTAGCCGTAATTAAGCACTATCTTATACCAAGGATGAATGTCTACAATTTCTTGTCTTTTACATAAAAAATCTTATGTCTGGGGGCGGAGCCTGACCACGCAGGGAGATGGTCGCACACTGAAAGGGCTCCCATCTCCCAAGCCAGTAAAAACCACTTTTTTGGCATCACAACTCTCCCTAAAACCTGCAACTAACATGGACACAAGTTAAAAGTTTGGAGCAACACGGACGAGTAAGGACTTCATACATCTGAACGACGCGGTAAAGAAGATCACGCCGCCCCAAAATAAAGGCCTTAAACTTCTGTAACACACACCGCCTGCATCCACGCTCGAACCGAGTGATAGACAGAGACGCCAGAAGGGACCCGATCGCGGGCCGACAACAACTCAGGGGATCCACTGTGACCCACAGCGATCACGCATCAGAGAGGTGAGACTTCAAGAGCGGTTAACACCGGAGGGGGTCACGGGCCATTAACTAAGCACAGAGCATAACCGGAGGTACTATACAAAACCTAACTGCATAAGCCGGGACACAATACACCTAAGCACCCTAACATCATAGTACCTAAGGCCTAGGTGCCTGATCTAAGAGGACAATAGTGCTTGAGGCCTAATAACCACGTGGGAAGCCGCGATCACAACTTGATCGCCCCACACCACATCACACCATCCCCTCTTACCAGAAATACGAGATTAAGCAAACTCTATTAAAAAAAAAAAAAAATATATAATAATAAAAATAAAAAAGAAAAATAGGAGTTCCAAACAAAAAAAAAGGGGGTATAAAAAGACATAACAAGAAGAAGATAAACAGTTGGGAGTCCCAGATCTCTTACAGCGACATCCCCTATACAGGTTTGAGCCTTGTGGGATGCCTTGCAAAAAACAAAACAAAGCAGGACACTCTGGGCCCTCTAACCCCTTAAGCCAATTCTTAAAACCTGTCGACTCCAAAACTGATTCCCCTGACGAGAATATGGCCAACAAACAAACCACTACCACAGCTCAGGTGCTACAGATAGAAACCCCACAGACACCGTATCTTACAAAAAATGACATACAGCAGTTATCTTCTAAAGAAGATATTCAGGGAGTTCTGATGGAAATGAGATCTTTATTTGGGGATTTAAGAAAGGACCTGGGCGCTCTAGACAATAGAGTATTGAAGCTGGAAGAGCACCAAGATACCATTACAGAAAAGGCTAAGCAACAAGATGAGGATTTAAAGAGCCAGTCAGAACAAATCTTTTACTTGACAGACAAAATGGAAGACTTGGACAATAGATGTAGGCGCAACAACCTTAGGTTTAGGGGGGTCTCTGAATCAGTACATCCCTCTGCAATCGAAGGCTATTTGCAAGCTCTTTTCAAGATAATAAAAGGGGATCCCTTTGCTCAGGAGATACCAATAGAAAGGGCTCACAGGGCTCTGAGGCCTAAACCACCCTTAAAGGCCCCTCCTAGAGACATTATAGTTAAATTTCTAAGTTTCAAGGACAAGGAGGACATCCTTAAAAACGCCAGATCCAAACAACCTATATCGCACGCAGGGGAGGAAATTCAAATCTTTTCTGACCTATCCCCAGTTACCCTCCAGAAAAGACGGGAACTCTCGCACATCACTACACATCTTAGGAGACACAAGATCCCTTACCGCTGGGGGTTCCCAGTATCCATTATTGTGATTCACAATAACAAACCACTTATCTACAGACCAGGAACCGATCCAAAACTGTTCTATAGAGATCTGAATATTTTGGATAACAGGGAGCACATACCCCCCCACTTAAGGAGGGAAGACACAGCGGGACCCTCTACACCTACGGCTGAACCATCTTCAGATGAGTAGATAAAATTGCAGACTGTGTATTATTACTTGTAATTATGATTCTTCATTTTAGGAGACTGTAATTTTATTGAACTGCCCTCTATACTGCCACTATATATAATGGTGATCCTCTTTTTTCTAAGTCCAACTCATTAACAATGGACATACATCACTATTCTCCACTCCTATCATCACTTGTACCCAATGGGACACACTGAGTCCTCTTGTCTACCCCAAGAAGAAAGGGTTGTCTGGATTTATCAGCCCTCTAGAACTTTGCAATATCCAACCTCTCTAAAATGTTTTAGATACTAATGTTTAGAATTTATTGGGATAATAGCTAGGAGTATTGTTTGACAGGCGATACATACACCTTTATGATACCCCCCCTCCTTCCCTCTTTCCCCCCGTCTCCTATGCATTCTCTCCCCACTCTCCTCCTACCTTCTAATTACCCTTCTCCAACCTGTCACCTCCCTTATCCTTCACTCATATTCCTTCACTCATCTCCTCCCTCTCCCCCTTCCTTCCCTATACCCTTCTTCCCCCTTCTAATCACACACTATATCAAGATGCTAAAATACTAGATAAGCATATTGTATTGAGATGTTATAAGTCATAATGAGAATAAGGTCTAAATATTTCAGGTCATAGAAACGAAATGCCTATGTTAAAAGTTTTCTATGTTATCTGTCTCGTGATCTTCTAATGTTATCCCTTCCCCATAGCATCCCTAATCCTCCCTTGTCTCCCTCTCTTCTTTCCCCTTTCCATCTCTCTCACCCTTTCTCATGATTCTGATATTACCCTCCTTTATCCCACAGCCCCCCTCATAATCCTTTCCTTCTTCTCTATCTTCTCTCCTATTCTTTTACTCTCTGTTACCCCCTCACTCACTCTACCCATACTAGTCTTCACCTGCTCAACTCATCTCCCCCCCCCCCACATACCCCCTCCCCCCTCTGATCCCTTCTCATCCCCCTCTTCTCTTCTCTGAATAATCACGACCGCTTAGCCTTAAAATATAAATGCTAAGCCCACCGACTGGAGGTACGCCATGCAATAGCTGATACTAGGTCAAAATCCTTCAGGCCTCAGGCTCTAGGTCACTTGTTAAAATCGCTGTTTGATTTTTTCTTTTCTTGGTTGTTTAATGTTTATAAATGTCTTACTGCAAATTCTAAAAATGATATGTGATAACAGATTTCAGAAATGTATGGCATGTGATCTCTTTATCTCTTTAGCAACCCTACCTTATCCACTTCTCTAGTATACTTCTTCTCCCCTCCCTTTCTTCCTCCCCACTACCTCTCCTCCCTTACCCCTCACCTATTATCTCCTCTTCTCTTCCCCTCATGTCCTTATACCATGACTCCCCTCCTCTTCCTCCCTCTCCCTCCTTCACTCATTTTCATTTTTCTACCCCTAACGACAATATTGGCTACATTTAACTCAGCCGTGCCCCATTTTCAGAGATCTATTGTGATATTACAAGTATCCGTTATGTAAGTTAAATGTTACAGTTTCAAGGTGTGATTGTTTTTCATTTTCATCTCTTGTTTGGCCTCCTATTATCTTGGTATTGTGTTCGTTTGTCCCCCTCCGCTGCCGGCCAAGAGTCATTTGACGCTTCCTTTCTTGGAGAGTGATTTCTTTATGGTTATTATTTACTGTGCTTGGAAGTACTACCCCTATATTGACTTTGCATACAGCAAGGTTGTCACTTTCCCTTCTCCTTTCACCAAGGTTTAATAGAGACATTTCCAAATTTGTTAATTCACCTAAAGCTTAAGTAGTATATAACCTTGGTTCTCTCTTTTCCTTAAACTCGTATCTTTCTTCTAAATCTTCTACTAACCTCTCCTCATTCTCTGATCTATCCCTATCCCCCCCTTTTTTTTTTTTTTTTTTTTTTTTCTCTTCCCATCCCTTCCCTTCCCCCCGAGCTTGAGCGTCAGATCCAAAATGACTCCTAAAGTCAGCAAATTTCAGGACCACTCCTTACAAATATCCACTATTAACACTAAAGGGTTAAACAACCCAGGGAAGCGATCTATCGCTTTCAGGGACCTCAACAAGCTTAATAGTCATATCCTAATGTTGCAGGAAACCCACTTCCAAAAGGGTAAAGAACCTTAATGGTACAATAAACAATACCCAGTTGCACACTTTGCATCTGGGCCAAATAAAAAAGCGGGAGTGGGAATCCTATTTCATAGATCACTACCAATTCAAATACTTCAAGTAGAAAAAGATCCAGCAGGTAGACATATACTGATCAAGGGCTCCCTGTACGGCCACCTAATAACCCTAATCAACATCTACGCCCCTAATCAGACCCAAATTGTTTTTTTCAGAAAAGTTGCCAACCTCATTCTAGATCACTCCCAGGGTGTCGTCTTCTTAGCAGGAGACTTTAATCTTTCCTTTGAGCCTCACATGGACTCCTCAAAAGGATCCTCCAAGGTTGCTACTAAGAAAATCAAAATAATCAAACATATTTTGCAGAGCCTCACACTCCATGACACATGGAGAACTTTGCATCCCCTAGAAAAGGATTATACCTTTTATTCAAACCCACACAATAGCTATACTAGAATCGATCATATATACACGGACCCCCTAGGTCTTTCCATCACGGGTGACTGCAATATTGGCCCTATCACCTGGTCTGATCATGCCCCGGTAACGTGCAGAATACTTTGGCCTGACATTCCAATCTCTCCCAAAATCTGGAGGCTAGACGACTCGCTGTTGAAAGATCCGATTTTTCTTGAATCACTACAAAAAGAAATCTCGGAATATTTCACCCTAAACTCTCATTCATCCTCTTCTAGACAGCTAGAATGGGAAGCACACAAAACAGTGACGAGAGGCTTACTAATTAAACAAAAGTCCAAACTTAACCGAGTAGCTAGGGAAAAACACTCTAATCTATTACAAACAATAACTACGCTAGAAGCTACCCACAAACAAAACCCCAACAATGATCAAGTTCTTAAAGACCTCCTAGACGCTAGACTCCAGCTTAAACAACATTTGAATGAGATTTACCAAAGAAAGGCTCTATTTCTCAAACAATATTACTATGAAGGTGGTAATAAACCAGGGAAAATTTTAGCGAGAAACTTGAAAAGGAAGCAACTGACTACTTACATACACTCATTGGGATCCACAGAAGGAAAGATAGCTAAGGATAGTGTCACGATAGCGGAAACATTCCGGGCATATTACAACAAACTCTACAATCTGGGAGTTGATACCTCTCAAGAGAAACCCTCTTTAGAAGAGGACCTAAGTCATTATTTTCAGAATCTACAGCTACCAAAAGCTGATGAACAGTCTGCTGCCTCTCTAGGGTCAGAAATCTCATTAGAAGAGCTACAGCAGGCCATAAAAGATATCCCCTCTGGGAAAAGCCCTGGACCGGACGGTCTTACTTCCACATACTATAAAGAATGTTGTGGGGTACTAGCGGGTCACATGTTACAAATGTTTAACAAACTTAGAGACGAACCCACATTATCTAGAATGCTATTAGAGGCCCATATAACAGTTTTGGCCAAGCCAGGCAAACAGGCTACCTCTCCCGGCAACTTCAGACCCATATCCTTGATTAACGTAGATATGAAAATTTTGGCCAAAATATTAGCTAATAGATTGAACAAAATTCTCCCGAATTTGATCGATAGGGACCAAGTAGGATTTATCCCCGGAAGAGAGGCGAGAGATAATATCACTAAAGTAATCCAACTTATTAATTACGCGAAGGTTTCCAATACCCCCAATAGTATTATTTGCAACAGACGCAGAAAAGGCCTTCGACAGGGTAGGCTGGCCCTTCCTGCGAAAGGCGATGGAAGAGATGGATATTCCATCCTCCTTCTTAAATATGTCCATGGCCCTTTACTCGGCTCCGAACGCGAGGGTCCGAGTGAACGGGACACTCTCTGACACTTTTTACATTAGCAACGGGACGAGGCAGGGATGCCCTCTGTCGCCCTTGCTCTTTGCTATCTCAATTGAGGTATTGGCTCAAAAAAATTAGGCTCAATGACAAAATCACAGGCATAAGGGTAGGGGACTTAGAGACTAAACAAGCTCTATACGCAGACGACGTACTTTTTACTTTAACCAAGGCAGAAACATCCATCCCAGAACTCTTAAAAGAATTAGACTCCTATGGTAAGGTTTCAAATTTCCTTCTCAATCTAAACAAATCCGAACTTATGAATATAAATACCCCTCCGCAACATATAGTTACCCTCCAAGAAAGATATGAGATTCCTATAGCAAAACTCAAACTTAAATATCTAGGGATACATCTTACACCACGTATAGAAGACTTATTTAAACACAACTATATACCCCTAAAAGAGGAAATTGTTAGAGATTTATCGAGCTGGAAAAATAAACCTATCTCCTGGTTAGGGAGGATAGGAATATTTAAGATGAATATCCTCCCCAGAATTCTTTATTTTCTACAAGCTTTACCAATTCCACTACAGGAAGGATATTTAAAACAACTACAATCAATTATAGAACGATACATTTGGGCAAACATTAAACCAAGAATCCCAAAAAAGACAATGTATCTACCTAGGGAACGAGGGGGGTTAGGATTACCCAACCTAATGACATATAGGAGAGCGATACTCTTACAAAGAGTGGTTGAGTGGTCACATAATAATACAGATAAGGCTTGGATACATCTTGATAGACAGATATTTAAATTAAACAATGTAGGCACTTTAGCTTGGACCCCAATGATACACAGACCAAAAATATATCTAAATTCCTAATAACTACAGAAACACTTTCAGAATGGGATAAAACAATAGCAACTAGTACTCACATCTCATCTAGAAACTCTCCTCTCACGCCAATTATTGAAAACCCCGAACTTCCGTACTGGAAACAGGGTTATCAAATCAAACAACCATACAGTCTCAGAACAGGGTCAATGTACTACCTTAGGGAGAATAACCACCTCAAAACTCATGCCCAAATAGCGGAGACGCACACAGAAATATTCACCTCATGGCTCAATTATAATAGACTACTCCACTATATATCACACCACAAATCTAGGAAAGACCTGGGGAGAGATCCTACAATTTTTGAGGGACTATGCGTACTCCAAAGACCACCCAGACATCTTATTTCCATATTATATAAACTTGTAACCAATGACAAGGAAGCACCGCTTCCCTCTTACACATTAGCATGGAATAAAGAATTATCCCATGAACTAGATGCAGAGGCCTGGACTAAGGCCTTTGAGCGCACAAAACGATCATCAATCTCCGCTAACATACAAGAGACAAATTTTAAACTCCTGAGCCGCTGGTACCTTACACCAGCTAGGCTCCATAAAATCTTCCCCTCCTTAAGTAGCTCCTGCTGGAGGGGCTGTGGAGGCGAGGGATCCTTATCGCACATATGGTGGTCTTGTCCCAAGCTAGGAAACTACTGGGATACTATTTTTAACACTATTTCAAATAAGCTACACATTCACATACCAAACTCACCTGAAAGCATACTGTTTTGTTCTCTTCCCAAAATCAAGGAACCGGCCAAAATGGCCCTTCTGCTAATAATGATCACGGGGGCTAAGAAACTCATACCCAAAAGATGGAAATCTCAAATAACCCCCACAATAGATGAGTGGAATAGGGAGGTCTTGGAACTAATCTCTCTAGAAAGATACCACTTCCTCAAAATAAATAAACTCGATATACACGAGCTGATAATGGCAACATGGAAGGGTACTATTTAGATGGCGCCCCCCCAAGAACCTCTGCCGCTCCCTTTCCCCCTTATCTCCCCCCCCCCCCCCCGGGTTTTTTTTTTTTTTTTTTTTTTTTCTCTCTCTCTCTCCCTTCCTTTCCTTCTTCTCTTCTCTATTTCTTCTCTTACTCTTGTAGATCTCATTCATTGCACATATCACTTTAAGTACTTACCAACTGAGCATGATGCAATGGTAATGATGCAGGTCTCCCCATATGCACTATATACACCATAAATATAAAAGTGGAAGGTACTCCAGGTATGACGCTCTCTTTTCCCTTTATCTTCTTGTTTTGTATTTGAGGCCAAAAACTCTAAGACATTGGTATTGAACCATAAAAATAAAGAGATAGACTTCTTATTGTATAGTTAGAACCGTATCACATTGTTTAACTCTTGTATATACTGTAAAGCTTGTTGGGAATCTAGATCCTGTTTCGAACTATATATATATATTATACTTCATTTGTTGTGTGGTCTGACTTCTGCTCTCCGAGATCTCGTTCAGGTGCAATACTCTGCTCCAGCTGAGGTTCAGAATATTTATTGGTGATAAGGTTTATTCAGCCCTAAAAAGAACCCCTAACACAAACACACACACAAGCACACACAGACACACACACACAAACATACACAAGCACACACAGACACAAACACACACAAACATACACAAGCACACACAGACACAAACACACACAAACACACACAGATAATAATATCCTAAATAGCCTTTAATTTTCTTATTATTGTCCCCTTTTCAATCCATTAGAATCCACTTGTTTAATGTTGAATGGCAGCAAGGATGCCCTTTTAAATTAATATATATTTTTAAAGGGGCATTATTGTTGAAAAATGTCATGCTGTTATCCGTTAGAGCATGTTATTTTGTTTGACTATCGACCTGCTCTACTGTGTATTTAACCCCTGCAAAGAGGTTAAACAAGCAGTAGATGTTCTGCTCGGGACCGCCGCTGCATTAGATGCTTCCTAACCTCTCAAACATATTCGTCCAGGGTGAATGACAGGACAGAGAGCAAGGTGGCGCTTGTGAAAAAAATAAATGCCGGCAACAGATGCTGCTTTTCTGCTACACACCCACTGCAAACATGAGAAACAGGATCCATATAGCTTAGGAACTTGTCTGCCCACCAAGTGATTGCTGGGACTGGGACACTTTGTAATTACAGTGGATATAAAAAGTCTACACACCCCTGTTAAAATGTCATGTTTTTGTGATGTAAAAAAATGAGACAAAGACAAATCATTTCAGAACTTTTTCCACCTTTAATGTGACCTATAAACTGTACAACTCAATTGAAAAACAAACTGAAATCTTTTAGGTAAAGGGAAATAAAAATAAAAAAATAAAATAATATTATTGCATAAGTGTGAACACCCTTAAACTAATACTTTATTGAAGCACCTTTTGATTTTATTACAGCACTCAGTCTTTTTTGTTAATGAGTTTTTCAGCATGGCACATCTTGACTTGCCAATATTTGCCCACTCTTCTTTGCAAAAACACTCTAAATCTGTCAGAATGTGAGGGCATCTCCTGTGCACAGCCCTCTTCAGATCACCCCACAAATTTTGAATTGGACTCAGGTCTGGGCTCTGGCTGGGCCATCCCAAAACTTTAATCTTCTTCTGGTGAAGCCATTCCTTTGTTGATTTGGATGTATGCTTTGGGTCGTTGTCATGCTGAAAGATGAAGTTCCTCCTCATGTTCAGCTTTCTAGCAGAAGCCTGAAGGTTTTGTGCCAATATTGTCTGGTATTTGGAACTGTTCATTATTCCCTCTACCTTGACTAAGGCCCCAGTTCTAGCTGAAGAAAAACAGCCCCAAAGCATGATGCTGACACCACCATGCTTCACTGTGGGTATGGTGTTCTTTTGGTTATATGCAGTGTTGTTTTTGCACCAAACATATCTTTTGGAATTATGGCCAAAAAGTTCAACTTTGGTTTCATCAGACCAGAACACCTTTTGCAACATGCTTTTGGGAAACTTCAGATGTGTTTTTGCAAAATTTAGCCGGGCTTGGATGTTTTTTTTTGTAAGAAAAGGCTTCCGTCTTGCCATTCTACCCCATAGCCCAGACATATGAAGAATACGTGCGATTGTTGTCACATGTACCACACAGCCAGTACTTGCCAGATATTCCTGCAGCTCCTTTAATGTTGCTGTAGGCCTCTTGGCAGCCTCCCAGACCAGTTTTCTTTTTGTCTTTTCATCAATTTTGGAGGCACATCCAGTTCCTGGTAATGTCACTGTTGCACCATATTTTCTTCACTTGATGATGACTGTCTTCACTGTGTTCCATGGTATATCTAATGCCTTGGACATTCTTTTGTACCCTTCTCCTGACTGATACCTTTTAACAATGAGATCCCTCTGATGCTTTAGAAGCTCTCTGTGGTCCATGACTTTTGCTGTAGGATGCGACTAACAAAATGTCGGGGAAGACCTACTAGAACAGCTGAACTTTATTATTATTTGGGTTAATCAGAGGCACTTTAAATGATGACAGGTGTGTACTGACTCCTATTTAACATGATTTTGAATGTGATTGCTTAATTCTGAACACAGCTACATCCCCAGTTATGAAAGGGTGTTCACACTTATGCAACCATATTATTTTATTTTTTTATTTTTATTTCCCTTTACCTAAAAGATTTCAGTTTGTTTTTCAATTGATTTGTACAGTTTATAGGTCACATTAAAGGTGGAAAAAGTTCTGAAATGATTTATCTTTGTCTCATTTTTTTTACATCACAGAAACCTGACATTTTAACAGGGGTGTGTAGACTTTTTATATCCACTGTATAAGAATTATTTTTTTTGTCTTGTAATAAATTAACATATCAGCTGAGTGGCAGAGCCTATCCGGGATTGTCACAAGACGAAGCATGCCACTGTCATTTTGTTAGCAAACTTGTATTGCTTTGCCATGTCTTATTTTATGACCTTGGCTGATTATTGGCTATTATGCTTGCTTGCTTAATAATATAGTCCTCTAAAAGATCAATAGGAAATACATAGGGCTAGAGTTAAGCTTTTTGCGCTAGTCAGATTGCGTTCGTAGTACAAGTTCCAAATATAAAATTTGCGCTAGCTTCAACCCAAAAAGCACAAAAATCCTAACTTAAGTTTTCACGTGCGAGTGCATGTATTCCCCCCATAGAAATGAATAGAGAAAAAAAGAGTGAGAAAAAAAAACCTAACACTTGAGATAGCACAAACACGATTGCATTTTTGCATTCCCCATAGAAGTCAATGGAGGAAAAAAAATGGTTAAAGAACACTCATCGCGCAAACATAGCATATTCACATTAGCAAATCTAAAATATTTACAGTAAATACATAGTTAAAATCTTTATTAAATATATTGCATGAATATGTTTTTACATCTACTTAATGGCAAAGGGCTATAATGTACGGCAAAGGGCTATAATGTACTTAAATTTAAATATATATATATATATATATATATATATATTTGTCTATATATGTGTACACATATATTTATATGTGTATATGTCTGTCAATACATATCTGTATGTGTCTCTATGTTATAGTACTTTGGCGGCTTTTTTTTTCTAACACCCGAGATCTCATATTTTTGAGCTAACCTTTTTAATAATTATTATTAGACAGTGTTAATATGAGTGTAACTGTACTTTGTAATGTATTTTTGAAGTGATTTGTGCAACTTTTATGTTTTGGAAAACAGATAACCTCAGCTCTGAGATTGCCTTAAAGATTGAAACTCAACTTGTAATATCAGCGTAATTAAAAAGGCTTGCAAAAAGACAATATCGCTTGCACAAAACCGTTTGCGCCTCACTTGTAATCTTTTTTAGTGTGTTACATACTGCATGTATGAGAATTCTGATTCATGACTGAATGAAATGTATCTGAATAAAGTTCCTGTTTTCACCTGATATTAAGTGAACAATACATCAGGATTTAAATCTCTAAATATGACACCAATATATAAACATTAACTCTGACAACAAATCCAAGTAAGTAATTCTAGTATGCAAAGTAAGTGTCAGTGTCATGCGTGTGCTTTTCCTGTAACAATGAAAAAAGCCTTTATCTTACAGTATGTAATTTTCCCTCTTCTATGTTGTGTATTTCTTTAGCATGCACCCGTAAAGGGGCAAATTTGCCTGTTTATGGGTGCACGTTAAATAACCAGCCATTACAAGTGGCTGGTTAATGATCCGGTGAGTTCACGGTTTCACTTTGAGCAATTAATTAGAGGTCAGACCTATGGTTAATGTTAAAACATTGCCCCAATTGCCCCCCAAATAAAGAGGACAGTAGTTTAAGATAAATAATTAAAATGATCATTTTTATTTTCATAATAAAAAATGCACAAAGCAGTTATAAGGGATTATAGTGAGGGGATGTGTTGTGTTTGAAAAAAAAAAACGGCCTATGGAAGCGCACTCTCGTGAGTGCAAGGCTTCCAGGCAATGCTAATGCGAGGTCGCATTCGCATTGCGCCTAACTTTTAATACCAGCGCACATTTACGTGCACTGGTATTACTGAGTGGAGCGCAAATATCATGTTTGCGTAAGCGCAATTTTACGCTCCACTCATAATCTAGCCCTAATTGTTTAATGTACCCTGCAAAACACTTTGAGAACCTCTAAGTATTTAATAATGGAACAAATCCAGTTTAAGAGCTTGTTTTGAATTGCAGTATCTATGGTGACCCTGGAACTGAAGACTGGCGACCCTGGAACAGAAGACCGGTGACCACAGAGCCATGGAGTGTGGAGGATCTTCTTCGTACGGTCACCGGTCTTCAGTTCCAGGGTCGCCGGTCTTCAGCTCCACGGTCATCGGTCTTCAGCTCGGCCCTGCGCACCGCGCCAGCTTGTTCCTGGAAGAAGAAAGAAGAAGATGTCGTCACTTGGAAGAAGACTTCACCGTCTGGAACAGGACCTTCTCCGCCGGACTTCAGGAACCGTGAGTACCAACCAGGAGGTTAGACTTAGATTTTTTTTTAATTTTTTTTTTTGGGGGGGTTATTTAGATTAGGGATGGGCAATTCTTAAAAGAGCTAAATGCCCTTTTAAGGGCAGCAAAAGAGCTAAATGCCCTTTTAAGGACAATGTACATACAAATGCCCTTTTCAGGGCAGTGGGTAGATTAGGTTTATTAGTGTTAGTTTTTTATTTTATTTTGGGGGTTTGGTGGGTGGGGGGTTTACTTTTAGGGGGGGACTTTGTTTATTTTGAATGTAGAAGAGCTGTTTAACTGCAAAAAGCCCTTTTAAGGGCTATTGGTAGTTTAGCATTAGATTAGGGGGGTGTTTTTATTTGAGGGGGCTTTTTTAATTTCATTGGGATTAAGTTTAATTTTTGATAATTTGTTTATTATTTTCTGTAATATTAGATTCTTTTTAGTTCTGTAATGTTAGCTTAATTTAAACTTAGTTTTTTTTATTTTTAAAGTAATGTTAGGTTTTTATTTTAATAGATAGTATCTTTAGTATTTTTTAATTTAGGTAATTTGGGTTAATTTAGGGGGTGTTAGGTTAGGTGGCTTAGCAATTAAATTATTTATTTTCGTTGTGGGGGATGGCGGTTTAGGGGTTAATACATTAGGTAGTTTGCAATGTTGGGGTTGGCGGATATAGGGGTTAATAATTTAGTTATTACTTGCGATGTGGGTTTGATGGGGGATATAGGGGTTAATAATTTAATTAGGCATATTGAGTTGTGGGGGGGGGGTCGGTTTCCGGGTTAATACTTTAATTAGTTCTGATGTGGGTTTGATGGGGGATATAGGGTTTTACGAATCAGGTTTATTTTTGGGAGGCGGGATAGACGTTTATGAGAGATTTGATTTTTTTTTTCCCTAGGGGCCGACAGTTTCTAAAGTGCCGTAACTCACTAGCGGCTCCAGAAATTTGTATTTACACTCATTTATGGACATCGCTAGTTTAGCCGACTTACGGCACTTTATGAACTGCCGGCACCCTATATGTAATACCCCGATGTGCGAGGTGAAATTATGGGTGGCACGGGTTGCAGCGCTTGCGCCGAAGCCTGCGCCGTATATGCAATCTCGCCCACGGTTTCTCCCCTGCCCCAGCAGTTGATTATTAATGTGACATGAAAGTCAAAATTAAAGGTATATGAAACCCAAAATTTCTTTTGTGATTCAGACAGAGCATATTTAATCAATTATCAAATTTGCTTAGTTCCCATGATATTCTGTGTTGAAGAAATACCTAGGTAGGTATCTGGAGCAATATATGACAGGAAATAGTGCTGCTGCCATCTAGTGCTCTTTCAAATGGATAATATTCTTGCAAAGCTACAGCCATATAGTGTTCCAGAAACGGTCCGGCTCCTAACTTTATGTCCCTGCCTTTCAACAAAAGATACCAAGAGAATGAAGAAAATTGGAAAATAGAAGTAAATTGGAAAGTTGTCTAAAATCGCATGCTCTCCCCAGAAGAGGTAATGAAATTAAAAACATCATGGGTTAAGGAAGTGTTCGCCACTTCAGGACAGGGGAGAAAAGAGAGGGGTAGCTATCTTGGTGGGGAAAAAGATCAATTCAGAAATTCTGCATGTTGGGACAGACCCAGAGGGGAGATCAGTGATTTTAAAAATAAAAATTGATAATCGTGTGTTCACAATGTGTAATGTCTATGCACCTAATACTCTTGATCCAGAGTTCTGGAATCAATTACAGACAGAGATACTCTCTATATTGGAGGGTAATCTTATTCTTGCAGGAGATTTCAACATGGCTCCACAGTGTCCACTTGACAGGCTGAGACAAAACACAAAACAGAAAAAGCATAAAAAAGACAACCTGGAATCTAAAATTTTCACTAGGCTTATGCAAAACTTAGGCATTAGGGACATATGGAGGATGCAAAATCCCGATGTTAGAGAATATTCTTGCTTATCTAAAGCTTATAAAACATTATCAAGGATTGATCTCTTTCTGATAGACGAAAGACTCTGCACATTCGAGGTTAAGGCAAAAATCCTTCCTATATGTATATCTGACCATGGGCCAATTTCTTTAGATCTCCAGGATAAACAGCCTAAGTTTAAGTTAAATCGCTTCTTCTTCCCTTCTCACTTAGCATCAGACATGAAATTTAAGAACTGGCTAAGAGCTAAGTTCAATGACTATGACCTCTGCAATTCAGAGTACAGAGATCGTCCTGCCATATTTTGGGAGGCAGCAAAGGCCGTAATAAGAGGTGAAATTATAGCTTATATGGCCATATTAAATAAAAAAATGCAACAAAGAGAAAAGGAATTAACACATGCAGTTATAAATGCATATAATAGATTCCTTCTTGACTCAAATCCTGCCAACTGGGCCAAGTATATCAGAGCAAAAAGCAATAAAGACGACTTTTTGCTATACAGAGAAACTCAGAATGAATTAAAATTACAATCCAAATTATATAAGTATGGCAATAAATCTGGGAAACTCCTAGCTAAATTGGTCAAAAGGGAAAAAAAAACCTTCGCTAATTGAAAAACTGGTGCTAGATGAGAAAGAAGTATTTAAACATGAAGAAATAGTACAAGAAATGGAAAAATATTATCAAGAACTCTACTCCTCCAGACATTCAGATTTAGCTCGAGCAGAGGACTTCTGGAGCAAAATATCAGTCCCCAAGCTACCTATTGACATAGCTGGAGCTATCAATACGCAAATCACAGAGGAAGAAATTAAAAAAACAATCTCTGACCTTGCTCTGAACAAAACTTCTGGGCCAGATGGGTTACCCAATGAGTTATACAAAATGTTATCTCCTGAAATATCAACCCATCTTTGTAAATATTATAATTCTATCTATATAAATGGAGAAGAGATGACGAAACTTTTTACATCTTCCTATACAACTCTAATACTTAAAAGTGGAAAGGATCCAACTTTAAGGGGGTCATATAGACCAATTGCCCTATTAAATTCTGATTACAAGATCTTTACATCAATTATTGCTCAAAGGTTACAAAAAATACTAGGTGATATCATCCATAAAGATCAAGCTGGGTTCCTAAATGCTCGAAATTCTGCAGCAAAAATTAGAGAGATTCTGGTAACATCAGAATATCTTTTTAATAATAGGGAGGAGGGGAGAAGAGGGGGAAGGACCTCACCAGATTTAGCGGTCATCTCGGTCGATGCCGAGAAGGCCTTTGATTCCGTTCACTATGATCATCTTTTTACTTCCTTAGTGGAGTTTGGGTTCACAGGAAGTTTTCTTCACTTTATTAAAAATCTATATAAACAGCCTTATACAAGGCTAATCGTAAATAACCCGCTGTCATCCCAGATAGTACTGGGCAGGGGGACCCGTCAGGGCTGCCCCCTCTCTCCTCTCCTCTTTAACATCTGCATTGAACCTTTGGCAACTGCGATCAGGCAACAACTAGAAGGTATTAAAATAGAGGATTATGAAATAAAGCTAGCCCTATATGCAGATGACATTCTTATATATCTATCAAACAGTAAAAAAAATCTTCCTAAATTACTACAAATTATCGATCAATTTGGGTCCTTTTCGGGATATAAAGTAAATACTACGAAGTCAGAACCACTCTGGCTTAAGAAAAACAACTCCTCTCCCAGTAATATCCCCTTCCGATTAGTAAAAGTCTCATTTAAATATTTGGGTATTAACATCCCGAGTGATCCTAAAGATCTTTATAAGCTTAACATCTTACCAATTATATCAATATTCAGGGAAAAGCTTAGAAACTGGGAGAGTTTGCCACTCTCCATTTCCGGACGGATAGCACTTTTCAAGATGGTCCTCTTTCCAAAGTTGCTATATGTTTTACAGAACACGGCGATAATGCTTTTAGAAAAGGACATACGAGTAATAAATAGCTTACTTAGGAGGTTCATCTGGCAAAAAGCCAGACCTAGAATCTCCTTGACCAAATTGTCATCTCCTAAAGCTTGTGGAGGCTTTGCATTGCCAGACATAAGGTTATATAACCTGGCGTTTCTAGCGCGAATAGCGGCGGATTGGATCTTCTCTAGAGACTATGTCTTGAATAATAAATTGGAAGAGAAAATTTGTTATCCATACACACCTATAGCTCTTCTACACTGTGCACTTAAAGAGTGGCCAGTTAATATTAGAGCACTTAAAATGTTCTCAAACCCTTTGAGGGCCTGGAAGAAAATAGGAAAGATTTTGGATTTTAATTGCCAGATATCTCAATATTTACCCTTAATGGGTAATCCTAAATTTCAGGCAGGCCTAGACTCAGCAGTGTTTAAACATTGGCACGCATCAGGATTAAACAGACTTATGCAATTCGTGGATCAAGAGAGAAAATGTATTATAGCATTTGATGAACTTAAAAATAATTTTAACCTCTCAAACAGGGATTTCTTCGCTTATCTACAGGCAAGGCATTATATCACAGATACTATGAGATCAGCTAACTGGCGATGTGACTTGGGTAGTCTGGAGCTCTGGCTGACTCTTGTAAGGAATGGGTTAATGTCGATTACCCCATGTTACCACCTACTGGGGGAAGGTAAAGGGGAACATCTCCTTGGAAAATTAACTCAAGATTGGAATTTAGTCCTGCCACAAGAGCATATTGACAGCCAATTTATAAAAACCTCTATCTGTAGGGTATCCCAGACCACAATCTCAGCTACCTGGAGAGAGGCTCATCTAAAACTTTTACATAGATATTACTATACCCCTGAGAAAGCATTTAAGTTTAAGAATCCAAACTTTGATAAATGCCCTAAGTGTTATATGGAGGCCGCAGACTTGAGACACATGATCTGGGATTGTCCATTGATCAGACAGTGCTGGTTTAAAGTAGAATTTTGGGCAAAAACGTCACTTAGAATTTCCCCTCTGGGTCTCTCACTGATTCAGGTTATATTCTGTTTAAATAATCCAGAAGAACATATCCCCAATGGAAAGTTAACTACCATAATTATCTTGGCAGTTAGGTATTTAATCTTTAAGAAGTGGAAGTCAAGAAACTTACCAACAGTACCAGAGATCAAAAATTTTCTTAAAAAGCAATGCATTATAGAGCAGCAAGACATCAATATTGATAAGGAAACTGATATTCAATCTTTCCTAAAAAAGTGGGCACCATTTATCAAATCCCTTACACCGCCAGAAATTGATCAAATAATATTTCCTTTTCAAAATTCAGAATTGGTACTTTTGGGTATATGGTAAAAGCAAGGCACATTTTGATTTTTCCCCTTTTCCTGGTACGGTGCAGGAGAATCTTCTTTATATAAACATATGCACCTTTTTTTTTTTTTTTTTCTCCTCTCGCAAGACTAACCTTGAACACGTTGATATTATCATCACCTGCGATAGCCTAGGATCTTACTAACAAGATATGACTCACAATGTAAATTTCCTGAGATAACGATATATGCTTAGAGGAGGAGGGGGAGGGGGGAGAGGGAAAGACTGCTCCTGGCCCTGTTCCTGGCCATTGTTTATGATGTTGCTGTTTCTGTTGGGGGGAGGGGAGGGGAGGGAAAGGGGGGAAAAAATGGGGATAAAATATACTCCAACAGAGAAATTATAACCATTAAGGAATGACAGAATGGAATTTAATTCATAATATTTTTTTGCTCTGTTTGTTGATGGTTTTTTTGACTGTTTATTCTTTGTTTTGGAAATCATTGAAAATGTATAAACCTGTTGGAGTTCAATAAAGATGATTTTAAAAAAAAAAAATCGCATGCTCTATCTGAATCATGAAAGAACATTTTTGGGTTTCATATATATTTAAGCCTTCATGATATATAAAGAACAGTTAGTGGTCCACAAATGTTTCTTGTCACTGAGTCACCAGATGTGATCAGCTAAGTCCCAGCACTGCATTGTTGCTCTGGAGACGATTTTAACTATGTGTTTAAACCTTTTGCAGGGGTTAAACTATAGTTGCATGCAATCAATAGTTAAAAAGTAAAATGCTTTAACACATTACACCATTTTCTTTTTATAGTTTTATACATTTTGGGCATAATTACAAGTAGAGTGCTAATTAACACTCCCGCTCAAGTGTTAACTGTGCTAGAAGTAAAAAAAAAAAGTAAAAAGCCGAACTTAGAATATTGCACGTGCGTTAATGTGGAAAAACCTAACACCCTACTCTCACGCAAAAACCAGATCGCATATTCTCATATGTGCTATCCAAAAATATGACTATTTCATATTCCAATGTTCTGCACATAGCAGAATATGTTCTATTTATTCAGAAGAAAAATATTTTATATATATATATCTGATGGATTTGTGGTACAATGTATATCTATAGCGATATATATCTATATATATATATATATATATATATATCTATATATGTATAGATGATTATATATAGGTATAGATATATACAGATATATCTATATCTATATATATATATATATATATATATATATATATATATATAAAAGAAGTTCTGACTGACTGACTCATCAACGCCCAGCTCAAACCATTTAACCTAGGACCGTTAAATTTGGAAGGTATGTTGTTTATATGACGTAGGCACCCACTAAGGAAGGATTTTTGGAAATTATGTCCCTAAGGGGGTGAAAAAGGGGGGTGAACTTTTATGAGGATACCTATATCTCAAAAACCGATGATGTAAAAATTGGTATTTAGATTCTCCTTTAAAAATAAAGAAACACATGTTTAACCATTTCCCGAAAAGCCACTTAAGGGGGATCAAAAGGGGGGGGGCTGATTTACGAGGGTACCTACATTTCAAAAATCAAAGATGTTACAGACATGAAAATAGGTATTTAGATTCTCTTTTAAAAATAAAGAAACAAATGTTTTACCATTTCCCGAAAATCCACTTAAGGGGGGGTCAAAATGCGGGGCTGATTTATGAGGATACCTATATCTCAAAAACCAAAGATGTTACAGATGTTAACATTGGTATTTAAATTCTCCTTGCAAAATAAAGAAACACCTCTTACCATTTCCCCAAAATCAACTTAAGGGGGGGTCAAAAGGGATGGGGCTTATTTATGAGGATACCTATATCTCAAAAAACAAATATGTTACAGATGTGAAAATTGGTATTTAGATTCTCATTGAAAAATATAGAAACACATGTTTTACCATTTCCACAAAATCAACTAAAGGGGGGGTCAAAAGGGGGGGATGATTTATGAAGATACCTAAATCTCAAAAAACAAACATGTTACAGACGTGAAAATTAGTATTTAGATTCTCCTTGAAAAATAAAGAAACACGTGTTTTACCATTTCCCCAAAATCCACTTGGGGGGTGTCAAAAGGGGGGGCTGATTTATTAAGGAAACCTATATCTCAAAAACCAAAGCTGTTACAGATGTGAAAATTAGTATTTAGATTCTCCTTGAAAAATAAAGAAACACATGTTTTACCATTTCCCCAAAAACTTAAATTATGCTTACCTGATAATTTTCTTTTTTTCTAATGGGAAGAGTCCACAGCTGCATTCATTACTTTTGGGAATTCAGAACCTGGCTACCAGCAGGAGGCAAAGACACCCCAGCCAAAGGCTTAAATACCTCCCCCACTTTCCTCATCCCCCAGTCATCCTGCCAAGGGAACAAGGAACAGTAGGAGAAATATCAGGGTGAAAAAGGTGCCAGAAGAACAAAAAACTAAATACAGCTGCCTCATAGATAAAACATGGGCGGGGAGCTGTGGACTCTTCCCGTCAGAAGAAAAGAAAATTATCAGGTAAGCATAATTTAAGTTTTTCTTATTAAAAGGGAATAGTCCACAGCTGCATTCATTAATTTTACCCAAGCCATAGAGGACAATGAATGCAAACAAAAGAGCGGGTACAGAAGGCGACCCCTTCGAAGGGCACCACAGCCTGAAAAAACCCAACACCCTATAAAAAAACTGTAGCACTTAGAACAAGAGGTTAAAAACCTGAAAAGACCCAGTAACTGCCCATCAGTTAAATAGCCTACAAGTCTCCGAGCTAGAGACCACTCAGATCCCTAGATCCATTGAGCACAAAAAAAAAAACAAGGAGCCAAGTCCCGTGGGCCTTCTGAGCACCCAAAACTAACCCCCGACCTGAAGGAAGAAACCTTCACCTACCCCCGAGGAAGAAAACAGAGGACCCATAAGAAATCTAAAGGACCACTAACTAAGGAAATAAACCTCAACACGACTAAAGCGAATCCGAGGTAGCGAAAGACAACCACACAGGGAAGAACTCCCTAGGAGGACAAAAACAAGAGATCAACACTACACCGAAAAGATGCAATCCCGAGAAAAACCCAAAAGGTCTATCTTTAGATCTCTGACACAACACCATACGACTTTGGTGTTACAAGGAAGCCACAAGCTTCCCACTGTACCCTAGTCTAGCAATACAGAAGCTAAACTAGAAAAACATAGGTAGGATCAGAGAAAAAGGCTATCACAAGAAAATACATAGCCCCCTCTGAACAAGAACTCACAAACTCCAGCCTCAAGCCAGCAAAGCTGACCCTAAGCCAATGTAGGAGACCATCCCACAGAGAATGCCGAAAAAAATCGATGACAACTCTTGTCTAGGACACCAGACCCTAGAAGAACATCCCACACCAGCAGCATATGCAACCAGTGGAGGGATGAACACTGTGACCCCCCACCGAAGGCAAGAACAAGGTTAGAGAGCTGCTACAGCAGGATTCACCCTCAACAATTAGATCGGGAGATAACCCATAGGCCACTTAGACCTGCAGCAACTGGAAGCACATGGTCAAGACTCAACAGAGCAGCCAGATCCCCGACCCCCCCCCTCCGAGGTAACGGACCCAGTCCAAAGAACTGTCAATGTCCAAAAACAAAGAATACAAAATTCTCTGAACCCCACCATAGAAGAAAAAACAAAAGGGGGGGGCTTGAAGGGAACGAACCCACGGGAAAACAACTCTGACTGGTATTTAAATTAGCTTGTCAGGACAGACAGTGAGCTTGGGATCCAAAACCCCTACACAACTCCCTAAGAAGGACCACTCCCAAACAAGGGAGATAGGACACTGAACTACAGCGTCCCAGTACCAGAATCCAGCTCCAGGACCTCTTGAATGCAAAGGAGGGCCAAAACCCTTGGAAACAAGAAGAAAGGACCTATGACACCTCAAGGAAACTGTAGCACTTCAAAGACCTCCCAGAAGGAGGACAGACACAAAGGAACCACTTCCCCAGCCATAGGCTTGGCGAAGAGAAGAGCCAAATGGTAAAAAACATAGATAAGATACTGACAGCTCAGGTAAAACCAACAACCATGAGCCCACATCAAGGTGCAATAGCTGCCCCCCCCCCCCCCGACAACAACCGTAAGATCTCGGCTGAGAGACAGCAAAACTAGCCCTCAGACAAATACCAAATTGTCCCTGGAGGGACAAGCGGAGGATGCAAACCCCCCCGGCGTGAAACCGACCTTAAACAGCATAGGAACACACATTCAATTTGTAAAGGGTTGCAGCTGGTTTCCCTAGGACCGATCCAGAACCGATTCCGAAATCTCAGACAAAGGACATGGCCATAAGCCAGACTCCCAGGACCGAAATCGGTCAAAGTACTAACCCCCTGCGGACCATCTAGTGATCTCAGATGAAGGAGAGCACCCTGTAGTGCAATCTGGTATCCCAATGTCCGTGGATCATGGCCTTCGCGAAAGAGATACAGACCAAAGAGTCTAAGAAGACATCCTAACAGGTCCTAACATGTCAAATCCATGGAGTAAGATCTCTTAGAGAATCGAAGGGAACACCCCCCTCTACAGACCACGGGGTACAGGGGACAGGCACCAAGCCAGTTTGCAGGATGAAAAGATGAAAATATCTTCAAAGATCCTCACAGGATCAGTTTCCCAGAAATCCTGTACCTCACAGGAAAATACATGGGAGCCTCACAACTCCTGGCAGACAATTCGACCAGGGGAGAAAACCGGGGAAAAACATGGGAAGAACCCCAAACCTTGCACTCCTATAGAAGAGCGCAACATATTAAAGGAGGAAGTAAAAGGAGCAAACCCAAACATCCAAACACTGATGACCCGACCCCTAAGAAGGGGGTAAGTAGCTCCAGAAACCTACGAGAGGTGCCTGGCACTACCACAAAAGTTAGACATCCAGAGCTACCAAGAGTGAAAACGAAAATTGCTAGCCAACTGGTACCCCTGATGCCTAGAGGTCACCCAAACCTACAAACCCAATGGGAATGGAGAAATCTTGGTTCCCAGGCCAAAGGCCTCTCACGATGAGCCTCAGCAGGTTCCGATCCAGGAACTTCCTAAAGAGTAGCACATGGGGTTGGATTCAAACTCCTATCTTGAATTTAATAATCAGGCATGCTACCATAGAAAAAAATCCTCCAAAAGTATAAAAAGTACACAATGGCGTGCCAGTCTATAACAGAAGGCAAAATGTTCCTCCGCTAGATCGATGGATGACCCTGGCCCCAAGGGTAAGACCCCTGAAGCCTCAGAGGCCATTGCTTAACCAAAAGGCCGAACTGACTCAGGCGATCTCACGCTCGACGGACCCTGGTTAACAGAACACGGACAGTATCTTAGAAATACTTCTTTTGGGAGATATAAATTCGCCAGCACCATAGATATGGCCATGCGGAACTGTGCCGTAACCTCTGGAAGAAAACAAGCCGCCTTCTGGAGAAGGAGTAACAGCTCTAGGGACACCTGCTTGCGTAGCAAAAGAATGTTCTGGGGCATGCGCCTCACTGGACATGGAATCCTCAGGGGTGGATGGCTCAACGTACTCTATGTTCCCTGAATCAGGGGAAGAGAGTACTCTAGTACGGCAATCGGAAAATAACTGATGGGCATGGATAACCCGGGCCATTTCATACTCCTCACAAGACGTATAATCTGAATCGGAGATGTCTGTCTCTAACAAATCAGAATTCTCCATAACTTGGAGATTGCAAATATGGACAAAAGCTAAACAGCACCTTACACCCCCAATGGCTGGGGCACTCACCACCTCCTGTGATCCAGACTGCCAACGAACAGACTCACTCCGTCGTCACTCAGTCAAAGTACGGAAATAGAAATACGTGACCACACCCGGTCACTCGATGCACCGTGTAAGCTTAGCAAAAAAAGGTGCGCCGGTCCAAAAGGACTGTGCAGTCTGATAATAGGCCGTTATGTTCTGAATAGCCCTGAGCCCAAGCATCACTACACATTAGCAGATAGAATCACATAACACACATGATTAAAGTCCCCCATGTTCAATAACCCCCCACCCACAGGAGATATTAACCATTGATTGCATTAGATAAAAGGAGACCCTGACTTCTTTCGTTAACATTACATTCACATATTGAAATAAAACAAAACAATCTTACTGGAATCTACGCCGTGGAACAGGAACACGGCCCTTCAAGTGTAACAGATAGTAGCATCGCTTCTGACATAGACTTGAGAGAATAAAGGCAGGCAGCAAAACTCATCAACGCTTATTGCCAAGCAGCTGTTAACATGAGTCGGGATGGTTTCGCAGAGACGACACTCCCTGCATCTCCGGGCTCTAACTTTCATCCATGCTCTCACTGAAAGGCTGACAGGATTACTTAAAACTCCAGTCCCATTTCAAAGAGTAATACCCTCCATAGGAGACTATCTTCAACTTCTGACACTTCTCTGCCAACCTCCTGTGATGAAAGGCAAAGAATGACTGGGGGATGAGGGAAGTGGGGGAGGTATTTAAGCCTTTGGCTGGGGTTTCTTTGCTTCCTCCTGGTGGCCAGGTTCTGAATTCCCAAAAGTAATGGATGCAGCTGTGGACTCTTTAAGAAGAAATTCCCCTTAAGGGGGGTCGATTTAGGAAGATACCTATAGCTCAAAAACCAAAGATGTTACAGATGTGAAAATTGGTATTTAGATTCTACTTTCAAAATACATTTTACCATTTTGCCAAATCCCACTAAAGGGGGGGGGGGGTCAAAAGGAGGGGCTGATTTATGAGAATACCTATATTGCAAAAACCAAAGATGTTAAAAGTGAAAATCGGTAGTTAGAGTCTCCTTTAAAAATAAAGAAATACATGTTATACCATTTGCCGAAAATCCACTTAAGGGGGGGTCAAAAGGGGGGACTGATTTATGAGGATACCCATATCTCAAAAACTAAAGATGTTACAGACATGAAAATTGGTATTTAGATTACGAGAAACACAGAAAACTCAAGAATTTCATGTCAGTTAGTGTGCAACCTGAACGGGCACACATGTGAGAGCACATGTCGTTGCGAGTGGTCACGTTTTTCACTATATTTTACAAATCACAAAATCCACGCGAGCAGAACATTGGAATGTGAAATATTTCACTATACTTTATTAAAAATGTATATTACATAAATATGTTTTTTATGTTTTCATCTACTTAACTGCAAAGGGCTCCAATGCACATATATATGTATACATATGTATTTATATGTTTGTTTGTTTTTTTAATTGAATTTTTATTCAAGGTTTTACATATCCATAACATAACAGTTGGGGACTCGCAGGACCCCTTTCTCGGCATCATATACAGGTAGAATAATGGGTCAGCTGACCCTACACAAAATGAATGGAAAGAATTCTACACATTTGAGGAAGATAATAAATAATACAAACAAGAAGGACAATACAATCCCTTGAGATTTAGATACGTCAAATTATCTTCACCGTGCCTAAAGTCAGTTAACCTGTTGTTTCCTGTGCGGGTGAGCGGATCAGTGGTAGTATAGTAGAGCACTTCAGCTTAGATGTATTGAGTGTAGGGGAGAGCAAGGAGGGGGGGGGAAAGGTAGGGGGGGCACATCTGTGTGGGATAGGGAATGGTGGGGGGGAAGCATGTTACAGTCAGTACTTCTAGGTGACCGTATATGCTATCCAACAAGTAAAGTAGTCAGGTCATTAACTGTCTTTTGGGGCGTCACTTGTCAAGATCTGTGAGTGCCACAAAGTATCGTGGTTGTTCTTCCAGTCAGCCCAAGCCATCTCGAACAGGTCAGATTTGTTAAGATCAAAATATATCGCCTTTTCCATTGTGTACAAGTAAGCCATTGTACGGGTGATGTCCTGCCAACTGGGGGGAGCATCTCTTTTCCAAGCCCGGGCTATATTGGTTTTGATCGAGGCCAAAAGATAAATTCCAAAGATTCCCTGGTGTTTGGGAAGGGTGTGAAGGCCTAAATGAAGGAGAGCGAGCGCCGGACCAGCAGAGACTCTAAAGCCATAAGCAGAGAGGATACGCATTGCTCTTTCCCACAGGGGTCTAATAATGGGACACTCCCACCATATATGTAGTAAACTACCATGGAGGCCACAGCCTCTCCAACATAGTGGAGACGTTCCTGGAAACATGTTAGACAAACGGGTAGGAACAAAGTACCAATGGGAGAGAACTTTGTAGTATGTCTCAAACATGGTTACGCAATGCAGAGTCTTCTTAGTCAGCTGGATGGCTCTTTGCCAAGAGTCGATATGGGTGTCAGAGCCTAGATGGGCGTCCCATCTTAGAAGATGCGGGGCCAGAGTAGGTGGGGAAGTGCTGTCTAGCAAACCATAGTGTCTCGATAGCGGCCTGACGAGTTTACGTCCTCCCTGCCAGATAGATTCCCAAAGAGTGGGAGGGTGTGAGGCGGACGGAAGAAAGCTCCAGCTTCTCAGAAAGCTCTGTATTCTAGTGATTTCAAAAGTGAGGTACTTAGGGGCGGCTACTTGCCGGTCCAGCTGTGCTAAAGTTATAAATTAATCCGGTTGTGTGGCTGACCAAAAGTCTGAGACTTTGGTAACTCCTAAACGGGCCCACGTGTTTGGATGAGTATCAGGCAAGCTCGTAATTAGTCCGGCTACTGAGGTTATGGGGGAAGGATGAGGCGCAATGAGTTGGCGATGCCTAAGCCTATCCCAGACCGATAGGCACTCTAGGATGACCAGATTCCCAATGTCCAGCGATCTGCGGCTATGTGGCGGGATCCATATGACATCTCGAAGAAGAACATTGGATGGCAGTGATGCCTGTTCAAATTCTCTCCATCTGTCGCAAGACTGGAGCACTCCCCATTGGGAGATATGCGTTAGCATGGCTCCCTCGTAATATTTCACTACTGACGGTGATGCGAGTCCGCCTAAGGGAACAGGGAATTGCAACGTCTTCTGAGCTATTCGGGGGATGTTTTGCCTTGCCAGATGAACTTTGTGATCTCACTCTGAAATTGGAGGAGGAGATGCATAGGGATTTTTATTGGTAGACAGCGGAATAAGTATGTCAACTTAGGGAGAAATTACATTTTAAGCAACGCTATCCTTCCCATCCATGAGATGGACTTATGGTCCCACGTATTTTTCAGGCTGCGTAATTCTCTTAGTAGGGGGGAGTAGTTGTCTTTTATCATTTGTTGGGCATTAGAAGACAGCTTTACTCCTAAGTGGGTAATCTGCTCAGTTAACCACTTGAATTTATATTTTTCCTTCAAATCTCGAATATATGGTTGTGGGTATCCCCACCAGAAGATCTCGGTTTTGTGTGAGTTAAGTCTGTAGAAGGAGAGATCTCCAAATATCCTCAGATTTTCCATCAATCTAGGGATGGCTCTGGCAGGGTCTGCAGTGAACACAGTTATATCATCTGCAAACAGCGCTATTTTATGCAGCGTGCCCGAAAGTCTAATCCCTGGAAGGGACGCGTCCGAACGGATTTTAGCGGCCAGAGGTTCAATCGCTAGGGCAAATAACAGGGGTGAAAGCGGGTACCCCTGTCTAGTGCCGTTAGATATATTGAACGGTGAGGTTCGAAATCCTAAACCCCTGACATATGCCGTGGGGGCCGAGTACAAAGCCTTAATAGCCACACAGGTTTCGGGAGGGAAATTAAAAGCTTGGAGTGTTTCCCATAGGTATTCCCAACGAACTCGATCAAAAGCCTTCTCGGCATCTAAGGAGATAACCGAGAAGGGTTTCTTCATCCTGGTTGACTCACTCATAATGTTAATGAAACGTCTGGTGTTATCAGGACCCTCTCTGTTGTAAATAAACCCCACCTGATCGGGGCTAATTAGATCTGGCAGCAGTTTACCGATACGGGTAGCCAAAATCTTGGAATAGATCTTAATGTCCAAGTTAATCAGGGAAATCGGTCTATAATTTAAACAGAAAGATGGGTCTTTACCCGGTTTGGGTATGGTAATAATAGCAGCTTGTAGGAATTCTGCTTTAAGAGACCCGTCTCTGCTTGCTAAGTCGAAAAACCTGAGTAAGTATGGAGCCAGCTCATGGACATATTGTTTGTAGAACTGGGCAGGGAACCCATCAGGGCCGGGAGCCTTAAAAGGTGTTAGGCGTTTGATGGTTTGTTTGAGTTCGAGCAGCGAGAATGGCATGGTAAGCGCGGTTTGCTGCTCTGTATTGAGTGCGGGCAGATTTAGAGAAGCCAGATACTTTTTAATTTCAGATATGGGGGACGGTTTTGGAATTTCTTCTGTGCCAATATTATATAATTTGGAATAGAAATCTGCGAAGCTTTCACCTATCAAAGATGGTTTATTGTGTAACTTATTATTATGAAGGATTTGTGATATGCGGGTTGCACTGTGTTTGTTCCGTAGTTTGTTGGCTAAGAGAGTATCAGCCTTGTTTCCCTTGTGGTAAAATAATTGTTTTAGTTTGGAAAGGGTGTATTGAGTTCGCTTCAGTTCTAGTTGGTTGATATGGTCTCTAATCACTCTGATCTGCTCGGTCAAGTCTGCCGAGACAGAGGCCCGATTACTTGATTCTAGGTGTCTGAGTTTGGCATGTGCCTGCGCTAGAGTTAGGCCAGCCTGCTTCCTCAGGTGGCTCTGTTTGCGGATTATGAGTCCTCGAGCCATTGCTTTGATGGCACCCCATAGGATATCATCTGAGGTCAGCCCATTATCATTTTGTCTGAGCAATTCAGATAGGTCGCGTCTCAGTTCCTCTCTAAACGCGATGTCTGTCAGGATATGGCGTGGAAGTCTCCAATCTGCCCAAGGAAATGGCTTGTCTGAGGGATGCAAATCAGTTAGTAGTAAGTCGTGGTCTGACCAAGTGCTTATAGCAATCTCCGATCGAGTGACGGAGTCCAAAGTCTCCGCTTGACAGAACATGTGGTCGAGTCGAGAGTAGGTTTTGTGGGAGTGTGAGTAATGAGTATAATCTCTTTCTCTTGTATGTAAGGCTCTCCATATGTCAAAATATCCATAGTGAGATATGACACTCCGAAACCTAGCGGAGATGCTGCCTGCCTGGGGGTTGATCCTGTCGGGAGTCTTAGCTTTACGGTCTAGGGAGGGATCCCAGGTCATGTTGAAGTCGCCCACCAGAATAACACGACCCTGTCTGTACCGGTCAACTAGTTGAAGGATTTTGCGGAGGCTTGTGGGTTGGTGAGAGTTAGGGAGATAGATGGATACTAGAGTGTGGAGTACGTGATTTAGTTTACAAACTAAGATAGTGTACCTAGCCTGCGGGTCTTTAAGAGCCTGGATGGGTTCATAAGCCACTCTATTGTGTAGGATATGGCCATGCCTCTAGCTTTTTTAGTAAAGGGAGAATGGTCTGGTATCCAATAGGAATGAGATTGAAAGCGTTGAGGGGAGTCTAACTTCCAATGAGTCTCTTGTAGGAAAACAACATCAGGGTTATGATGTTTGAGCTCTCTGGCCAGGAGACTCCGTTTGTGAGGAGAGTTAAGACCTCTCGCGTTATGAGTAAGGAGTCTAAATCGGTTTGCCATTGTCTTGGGGGGGGGGACTTTGGGGGAAAGGGAAGGAAGGATGGCAATATAGTTATATGGGAAATTCGAATTAAATTTTATGTTATTAAGTGCTGTACTGAGTTTTGGGGTGGAAATAGTCCACCTAGTTGGAACCCTGATGTGGGCTACCTATATGGTGGGGAGCTATATGAAAAGGGGCCGGGTTTTCTGGCCCCACTCCATGTATCGATATAACAAGTCTCGTGTGTTTCTGCGGTGAGGAGGCATCTAACTACTGGCGCCCTAAGAAATTAGTGTTATGTTTGTGTCTCTCTATGGTGTGGAGGCACCCAAGTAGTAGTGCCCTAGTGAGGCAATGTGTAGGCATAAATAACAAAAATAAAACATTAGCTAACTTAGCTATAACAGCAATAACTTTATCATCAGCATTAACAGTTTTTTTCTCCCCCATCAGGGGAGATACGCTCAACCTGTGCTAGGGTGATCCTTCTTGACATTTTAGAGAAATATAGCAAAAAAGCAATCAACAACACAGAAAATAGGATGTCTAGGAACATCAGCAACAACTTGTTGTTAGTGTGGATAATACAAGAGGGTGTGATCAGTTTTTATTTAGGTTGAGTTAGACGCTGCTTGTGTCAGAGGTTTCCTTCTCTGTCTGCGTGGTACTGTCCAATGATCAGGATAATGCCTCCGGGGGTTCTTGAGGGTCCTGTACTGCTTGGGTTTTCAGTCTTTTGACCCGCTGCTCTCTGGGAGGCCAGTCGGAGTTGAACCTTGGGGTAGGGAGGATACAATATGAGTTTGGTTATCTTTGGTGATAATTAGCTTGGCTGGGTAGCCCCATCAGTATTTAAGATCCGCCTTTCTCAACTCAGAGGTGACTGGTTGGTATAGTCTACGACTTTGCAAAGTATGAGCCGATAAATCAGGTAACAATTGAAGATTTTGGAATTTCTCTGCCAGTGGTGGCTTACGGAAGGCAGCTTGCATGAGCTTATCTTTAAATAGGAAACTGTGAAAGCAGACAATGACATCTCTAGGTTTGTCTTGCGAGACAGATCTTGGCCTTAGAGCTCTGTGAGCTCTCTCCATTGTGGTGGTCATGCCTTCAGTGGAATCCAATAAATTATCGAAAAGTTCTAATAAGTAGCCCTGCAGGTCCGCAGGAGAAACATCTTCTGGGATGCCCCGGAATCTAATATTATTCCGCCGGGCGCGATCTTCGACATCCGCCAATTTGAATTCCAGTTGGCTCAATTGGTCAGCTAGTGATTCAGAGTATGAGAGTAAATTTGTCTGGTCCGTGGCGATATCGTCTTGTCTTCTTTCTAGGGAGTCTACTCTATCCCCAATTTCTCCAATATCTTTTTTGAGCTCGGCGTGGCTTCTTTGGATTTCCTTTGTAATGGAGCGCGTTTGCTGCGCAAACATTTTTTTTAAGAGTCTCCTCAGTGATGTAATGCTGGGATCTGGATAGTGCGGTAGCATCAGTTTGGGACCTCTCCTCAACCGATTCTGGTTCACTAAGGTCATCATGTGAATCCTCTTCCGGTCTCCTAACTGACTGAGTGAAATGGTCTAAGACTGTTTTCTTAGTTGGGCCTGGGGTTTTAGACTGTCGCCTAGCAGTGTGAGGCATTATCGCTATATGTGAGCAACCGTCTGGTCACCCAAGGAGCAATCCTAGGAGCAAAATATTAAACAGACCAGGTAGTGTTCGACTAAGTTAGGCTTTCAAAGTTAACTATGTTACATTGATATGCATTAGTTACATTTACAAACGAGAATAAGCATGTACTTGAGGAGTAAGGCCTAGAGGTTCCGTTTGGCCCCTACTCTCGCATGTTTACGGTCTAAATCAGACCAAGACACTTCCTACAATAGAGGGAGTAAAGAAAAGCACTACGCGAAGGCAGGAGCCCACCAGAACTCCCCGGCACAGGTTGAGCAACTTGGTTACAAACACCTATACACCTCCAGCTGGCCCAGGAACAGTGGATACGACCCGGAGGAAGGGAAAAGGGAGAGGGGAGGTGACCAACTCAGACAAGCTGAGTCGGAAAGGGTGGACCAACTGGTGATCTTCTTGTAACAAATACCAAATATATGTGGCCCTAGACAGTAGAGTTTGTTTAATTTAATTTACAGAAACCAATAGTGCTTAAAAAACTGGTTATAACGCTTTTGTTAAAGAAGGTTAAGATTAGATTATATATTGATATTACAGCTCAGCGGAATAAACCAATTGTATAGGGTTGGTGTGGTAACTATATAATTAGAAAGTTTGTGAGATATAATGAATAGGGCATCAGAATATAAGAGCCCACTCCTTTATTTTTTATTTTTTTTATTTTTGTTTTTCCCTGTTTTTTTTTTTTTTTGTGTATGCTTTATTTTTTTTTTATTTTTTTTATTTTTTTTTTTTTTTATATTAGTATTATCAATATTGGCCAGAGGGAACAAAAAGCAATCTCTCAATCGGCAAGGGACACTGGCGGGGAGATTTGGATTGTGGCTGAAACTAAAGTCACAATAAACAATCCCACTGAGCAGGCACAATTATGGTCTATATATGGACTATATATACTCAAAACACCAACCTGGTAGTGAGTTAACTCTGCGGTAATTGTAGGTAATAGGATTATGTGATTAACGTGTATTACAAATTACAAATTACCGGGCCTTGGGCACACATATACATACATTAGCATTGGGGTGATACATGAACTTGGTTAAGACTCAGAAACCTGTAGTAAAAAACACGTGACACTGCTGCAAATAATATAGAAGCACTCCACCTCAGGTGATGAACCTGAGGGCAATAAAGCTGATGCAGCAGCTTATATCTTCAGATAAAAAGTCCAGCTTATAAGTGTTCTAGAATAAGTATTTGAGCATAAGCATATAGGGATGGTGTGGGATGTGGCACACCACTGACTTTCTTGGGAAGGTACCTATGAGAGTAACAGATGCAGGGAGGCAGAGGTTGATAAATAAATAAGATTCCAATGTATGGGAGTAAGATCCCCTCAGTGATGTTTAAAAGGAGCTCTCTTATGCAGAGGGAAACACAGATGGAAAGTTACAAGTTCATATGTAACAGCTAGGTGGATGAGGGCAGAAGGTTGATAGTTAGTGGTGGTGTTTCTTGGTTTGTTATATATTCACTGATTACAGGTCGTTAGGAATGGGCTGCAGGAAATAGTGGGACTAAGGATGTTTCATAAAAAGAAACAGAGATAATGTCCCAAGCCTTATGGATGAATAAGTGGCAGTCTTAGTTTCTAAGTGCGTGGGGCTAAATAGGCAGCATATGATTAATCTTACCCAGTCCAGATGCCGGCTTGTGTTGTGAGGAAAGACCCAGCAGTTTCCAGCTGGGGTGTCACAGTGGAAAGATCCTCTTGCAGGTATCCGTCACTTCAGGTCTGGTGTGGATATGAGGTAGCACTGTAATCCAAGATGGCGGGTGATCGCGCCTTTTCCCCTGATTGCGCAACTATGAGGCCCGGGCAGCTTTTCTTGGATGAGCGGTTCTAGGTAAGCCGGTCAGTCATCACCCAGCAGCCGCTGTTACGTAGTGTACAGGGGGAAAGGAGATCGCCACCGGTCTCCGCAGTGCAGCGATCCCAGGTAGATGTGGTCTCCAGACGTGTGCGGCCTAAACTCTCGGTTAGCTTTCTCTTCTTCAAGTGAAATGGGGGTCACTCCTCTGTATGCTCCGGAGCGGATCCCCGACCCTCCGGAGCGGTGTTGATAGGCGGCAGATGAGGATATCCGATGGTAATCAGTCTCCTTGCTAGGCACTCCGGAGCGGAGCCCCACCCTCCGGAGGCAAGAAATTGTCACAGCCGTAGACGAGACTAGCGTACTCCTACTTTGGTCAGTGTCCTCAAATTTAAAAGTCGCCGGGCTGATTGCAGGGAGCCAGATATGTAGGCACGGCTGACGGGTGGTCCTGTATGAATCCTCAGGCCACCGCGCTGGAGCCGGTGGCAGCAGCTCCACGTAGCTTAAACCAGCAGATCCGCAAGAAAGGCCTGACAGGTAAAACGGCTGGAGTAAAGCAGGCTTCTAGGGTGTAATGTCTAGCAGCAATATTTCTGAGCTTAGATGACCGTCAGTTTTGATGAATTATATCTTATTAGTCACCTTATTTGAGCTTTTATTTAAATTTTTCACAGGAGCTCAGTGAATATGCGTCTAACCAGTACTGTGGCTAGCTCCGCCCCCCGTATTTATATGTTTACACACACCTCAATGTTAAAGCCCTTTGGCTGCCTTTTTTTTTAAACACCTGAGATCTCATATCTTTTAGCTTTTATAACTTTTGTGTTCAATATTTTTTTTTAATAATTTTTTGCGAAACAGAGCTCTAAAGTTGCGGTAATCATTCTAGCACAACGATTGTTCGTTTACTTTCAACTCGTAATATGAGCGGTAAGCCCGACAAGTGCACACACCCATGATAAACCCCATATGTGTAGCCACCAATTACAATATAGCTCCCAATAGTGCATTGCTGCTGCTTAGGATATGTAGATATGCTTTACAAGGAATACCAAGATAACAAAGTACATTTGATAACAAAAGTTAATTTAAAAGTTTCTTAAAATGACATACTCTATATGAATCATGGGAGTTTAATTTTGACTTTCCTATAACAAGCTATTTTACAATAATGGGGTATACTATGATTAGTGGTAACATTATGGAGATTAAGTAGCATTTGTTGCAAAATCTAAAAGGTATTATGAGAGCTGGACTTTTTTCATTCAACCATCTTGTACATAGAATATGTTTAATTCTTGTTGTTTATTGTTCACTTTCATACGGACACATCCATCTGTCTTCAAATTAAGTTGTAGCTATTTTATTTTAATCAGGATTAATTGTAATCAAAATATTTTGCCAGGAATATAAATTTCTTGCCAACAGTTTGCAAAGACACATGATCAAATAACTTCTCTTTTTTACATGTGAAGATAGATGGAAGACAAGGAGATCTTTTTTATGTACTTTGAAGGCACTGTATACATTATTTGACAAGAATTTCTATTATCCAAGTATTTAGGGGGATAAAAAAGCATAATTAAAAAGAACCTATTTAAATAAATAAGTGACTTTAATTTAAATTATAATCGTGCATATTAAGAAAAAGGAATACTAGTTTTATATATTTTGTTTATTTTTGACTGTTAAAATGCAGGATAATAGATAGATTAAATAAAGATTAGAATAAAGTAACAAAGCTACATAATTATATATTATATTATTAATTAACTACAATTATATATTAAATACTTCAAAATTATGTATCATTTTAATTTATTTTAGCTTTGTGACATAGCACTACTGGAAAAAAAACACCAAACACAAACAAAACAATGTAATTCACTTTTCAACAAATGAAGAACAGCCATAATGTATAATTAGTAGAGTGCATTCTGATTGTGATAAATGTAACTGAAAATGATAAATAAGTCCCTTTAACAAAAACTGAACGTGAATATGCATCAAAACTCATGTGGTTAAATTTATCACTCTAAAGGCAGGAAAAACTTCTCAGTAGATGTAAAAGACTTCAAAAAAATATTTAGGTGGGAAAAACTATAACAGTTTAATAATGATGTAGCATTGTCCTTGTCAGTTGTAGGTCAGTGTCAGATAATAAGGGACAGATTACGAGTGGAGTGCAATTTAATGCTTGAGCTCAAGCGTTATTTGCCCTAGAAGCTTTTTGCGCTTGTCGGGTTGCGCTCATATTACGAGTTGAAAGCTAACACTACAAGCACAAAAATCTGATGTTCGAATATCGCGTGTACGTTCAGATATTCCCTCATAGAAGTCAATAGAGAAAAAAGTGGGACAAACCGTAAAACCCCACTCTTGCGCAAAATCAATCACATATTCTCATTTGCGCTAACCCAACATGAAAAACATCATTTATATCTTACCTGATAAATTAATTTATGTCATAGTGATAAGAGTCCACAATCCATTACTCCTGGGAATTACCTTTCCTGCCACTAGGGCGAGGCAAAGATTCCCAGAGCTCTTTATAACCCCTCCCACCTCCATAGCAATCAGTCTGACGTATAGTCAAGCAGACAGAGGTGAGAATAAAGAAGAGCAAAATAAATAGGGGGAATGGGGAAAAAAAAGGATGTGACAAAAAATAAAACTAATTAAGAAAAAATCAGGGTGGAGTCTCGTGGACTCCTATCACCATGAAAGAAAGGAATTTATCAGGTAAGATTTTTTTCATGTAGATGATAAGAGTCCACGATACTTTACTTCTGGGAACTAATACCCAAGCTGTGTGCAAACATCCTTATACCAAAAGAAAAAAACACCCAAAGGACAAAATAATAATTTATTCCTTGTTGAAGAGATACCTAGTAAGCATCTAGAGCGCTACATGGCAGGAAATAGTGCTGACATCTAGTGCTCTTGAATATGGATAACATTCTTGCAAAACTTCTGCTGTACTCCAGAAATGGGCCAGTTTCTAAACATGGGTCTCTGCTTTTTAACAAAAGATACCATCTAAATCATACAAGAAAAATGTTGGGTTTCAGATCCTATTTACTTTTATGTAAAAATGAAATGAGAAATTATCATGATATAGATCATATATCATATATTTATTTTTTAAACTTGCATGTTATGTGTATAATTTTATTTGGAATTTTATTTTTAGGAAAAATTTCACTAACCATAACTTTGTTTCCGGTGTTGCTTTTAGAAATTGTTTGAGCATTTTTTGCCTTATGGAATTTCTATATCACTGTACCTGTTTGTTTTTATTCCCGTATTAAAATACAAAGGATTATTTCTGCTCTACAAAACACACACAAAAGTTTTCCTAAGTGATTTACATATTAACCCCTTTTTTACTGGGAATTTCAGAGAAAACCTTGCCTGGTGATTTTTAGCATTTTTGCCATATGCCAGTAAAATATTATGATTTATTTTATTAGTTTTATTTATTTTTCTATAGTGCTGGGACCTGCTCACTCTCCACAATCCAAGATCACCTTTTTATGTAGCGCTTTTTTTATCCAACCCAAATTCTTCTGCAATTGGCCAATTTAACCATCCATTTGGCTGCCTAAGAGGTCTACAAGCATTGCAAGTCATATATTGCAATTATCTCTGTTCTGGCAGTTAAAATGTTATGGAACAGTAAAGCCACATTTAAACTATCATAGTTGAGATGAAGCATGAAATTTAAATCCCACTTAACTTTTATTATTAAATGTATTTTGTTCTCCTGATATCCTTTGTTGAAGAGTAACCTTAGGTAGGCTCAGAAGTTTGCACATGTCTTTAAAGGATTATGCCAGCCAAGATTGTAATGTACAAAGGTGTATTTCAGTTTTGAACAGAAGCATTTTTGCAATATAAATGTATTAGCAAAAATGCTTCTGGTAAAAGCTATATCAGTGTCAAGAGTGTATTTAAGTATGCTCCATGCACCAGCATTTTAAACACAGCACTTGCTCTGAGACCCTAAGGTGCTTGCACCATATGGTAAGCACTCAATATGTTAATTTATGACTTGAGTTAAGCCCCACTGGCTCTCTGAGCAGTTGCCATATTTAAAATGCTGGTGCTCTGAGAATATCTAGCTATGTTTCACATGCACGTTCTATGTTAACACTAAAACAGAATGTTTACTAGGAGCATTTTTGCTAATATATATGTTCATTGTACATATGTTTCTATTCAAAGATGTAATTTCTCCATCTGCTTTTCAGTTTTGACCGGAATGTCCCTTTAACACTTGATTACAGCAGTGTTTGATATAAAGTATAACATTACTACAGATACTTCTGCCATAGAGTACTAAAAACACATGCACGCTCCTGAGCTCCTATGACCCTACCTAGAGTTACTCTTCAACCATGGATACCAAGAAAACAAATACAATTTGATCATAGAAATATAGTGGATTTCCATGAATGTTAAATTTTACTGTTACTGTTCCTTTAAGCACATATTTGCACTTGTCTTGTCTTTATTACTGTAATTTATTTATACATGAATATTAATAATGCTAGCGTGCATAAATTATTTATGGTGTTTTGTGAAATACTCCCATATAGATTCTACGCCAGTTAAAATAATATGATATTTTAAAATAACTGTATTGCAAAGTCATGTAATTGAATTTGGAAACTGGTAATGATTGTGAATTACACCCAATGCAGATATCTTGCACCTCAAACTACGGGCAAGTTTATTTCAACTTCCAATAAACCTATTTTAATTTCGAATGAGGCTGGGAACGACAAATATTGTATCATTTAGTTTATGACGCTTCAAGGAACAAAAACAATGAATTTAAGATCCAGATGTAATCTAAATAATATTTTTTTTAATAATTTGTCTGCATAAAAAAATAGCAAAGTTATAACCTGTCTTCTGTGAATCGTGCTAGCTGCAAACATTACATAGTGCAAGTAATGTTTAATTCATAAATAGACTAAATTATGCAGTATTATATACACAGCTTTTTGCTCAGTAAATTTCTTGATTTGTAAAACAATTTATAACACTGCAGTTGCTTGAATAGTGTGCCACATCGTTATCTAAATAAACTTGCTACTGTATTATGAAGTGATTAGAGCTTCTGTGACATATTCCAGACATTTTAGATATTTTTTTAGCTAATTCAGAAGATTAATATTAAACTTTAGATTAATAATTCTTAGCAAATGTGTCTGATCACGCCGGTGTGTTATAAAACCTAACTAGCGGTTCACTGAGATTGTGTGCTGTGGTGCATGTGTTACAGAATATCAGCATATTGAGAAAAAAAAGATTATTATAAGGAGCAGACATGGCTAAATATTTAATATAGTTTTATTTAGTGTAGTCTATTTTTTGTTGTTGCTAATAAGCAGAAATGCTTTGTTTATGTTATTTCACAAATATATTGCACATTATAAAATACTGGGATGTTAGTTGCTTTAAAAAAATTAATCACAGGTAATGTAATTCAAAAATCTGTTGGTAGATACAACTTTAAATACTTGGCACAGTTCAGGCATTACAATTAGAATCACCACAAATGTAAACAAATTGGCAATTACAGGACAAGTTTATAAGAGCTACAACTTCATAGCACCAGTTATTGGGGGGAGGGGGCAAATGACCCCCATTCCAGAAATTTGCACCTTATAACTAAGCATAAACATTAGACATGTGCATGGACACAATTTTCATTTGACAAATCATATAACACAAAAAAAATAATTTTAATATGTCACTCATGAGGTTATTTCTTATGATAGTGTAGTGACCCCTAGTGGGAATGGAATGTAATTAAGGGCTGTAGCCTGGCAGGGATGGGAATGTGAAAGAAAGATGGAGATGCAACAATGTTGCAGTTTAAGGGGAGTGGCTCACCTGGGGGTTTAAGAGCAGACGTTCTGGAGAGTTCTGCCTCTTTCCTCCGGTGTTTCTTCCAGAAGTTGGAGTTGCTGAAATTGCTGTCATCATGGATCGTGCCAGGCGAGTGTCTGTTCCTCCTAAACGGATCAGGGATGGGTCCCCAGGTGGTAGCAGGGCTCCTGTAAAGGAGAAGAGAGTGGTTAGTGAGGAGATGCCCCCCCACTCAAGGGGCAGATATCCCTTGTGGTCAGGGTTTGAGGGCCCCCTCTCCCGTTCCCCCTGGTTCCCCCTTCTTATATGAGGCGGCAGAGTCAAGCCTGGGGAATACTGACGTAGGTGGGGTGATGGAAGAATAGGAGGAAGGGGATTTGGAGGAGGCTCAAGGCCCTGGGCCTAGTGGCTCAGTGTCTTGGGCCTATCCGGCTGGAGTGGAGCCCATGCCGAGCAATGCTGCAGTTTGGGGAGGGCAGGCCCTGCCTACTGATGAAGGTGCTGGATTAGTGTCGCTCCTGCAGGCTTTGGGGACAGTGGTTATGCCTGGAAATGGTCCGCCTGTGCTAGGGCCTAGTCCTGGGCCTAGCGTGGGGCCTGGTGTGGTGCCTGGCCTTGGGCCTAGCCGGCATGGGGTCGGGCCTTATGCGGGTCCACATGGTGGGCCGGTGGATATGAGGCCTAGTGGGCAAGTGGGGCCTAGTTCTGGGCCCATCTGACTTGGTCTGGGGCCTGTTAGTAGTGTGGCAGGTTGGCCGGTGGTTGGGGGGCCTAGCGCAGGGCCTAGAGGGGGAACGAGCGGCGGGCCTACTCGGCCTGGTGAAGGTCCTTACCTGGGCCCGGTCATGGGGCATGGCAGGGGTTGCTTGGCCTGCAGGGATGCGGATGCATGGTGGGCATAGTTCTGTGACTGATCAGCATGTAGTGGCAGGGTCTGCTGGGGACATGAATGAGGCAGCTTGGGGGCACCCTGTGCAAGCAGGGGGGCAGCAGGTCATTCCAGCAGCTCTGCTGCAGTGGCTGCAACCATTGTTGAATGCATGGAATACGTTAGGGGGCAGCTGGCATCAGCTGGGGGTGTGCATGTTGCTGGGGGTATGAGTGCCAGTGGGGCAGCGCTCAGAGACCCTGGTACTCCTGATGTTTCTGTTGTTTTGCAGGCTCTAGTGGCAGCAGGTGGTCGTGTGGAGGATTCTAGGACAGCCAGGTCCAATTAGCTGATCCAGGTGACCAAAGAGGTAGCAGGGATGTCCGAGGTAGTACCCTCTACCTCAACCATGGGATAAGCCCCATCAGGCGGAGCAGCTGGGACTTTTGGAATTTGTGAGTTACCCACACTTACACTGGGGGGTGGGGGTTCAGACTCATCGTCAGACTCAGGATCAGATAGTGACCAGTCTTTGGAGCTTGAGGGCAAGGATAAGCATAGAATGTGCAAGCTGCTAAACAAGCTAGTGTCTGGACAAGTGTCCCAGGTGTTAGGGCAGACAGGGGTGGCCAGGCAGGCAGATCCTCCTAGTGCTTTAGAGGTGCAGGCAGGGCCCAGTCAGGTGAGAGTAGGGCGTAAGGCGCTGCTCGAGGATACTTCCCTGTGCCAGGTGCACTGCCTCTATGGGCACTTGAAGATGAAAATTGTGCAAAGGATACAGGCGGGCAAATATGTGAATGTATTTGAACTGTCTGTTGAGTCACAGAGACAAAAAGAGAGGAGTAAGGATGGGACAGGTCCAAAGAAGTTTAAGCACCCGGACACATACCTGGAATGGCACCGCTATTTCAGGGTCCTGGGCGCTTGCTATTTGGAGAAACACCCTGATCAGATGCAGGCAGTCATTAACTATAAGGATACTATTGACTGGATCTGTCAGAGGTACAAGGACAAGGAAGGGGCGTGGCGCGATTATGATGCTGAGTACCGAAGGAAGATGGTAGGGAACCCTCTTCTGAACTTTGGCACAACCAACATGCACCTGTGGGCCAGATCGGGGGCCGAGTGATCGCTTTCCCCCCTTGGATCTCCTGTGTGTGCACAGAGGTCCTTTTCTAAGGTTAGACACTGGGGCTGCGAGTCCTAGAAGTTCCAGGACCGCCAGTGCAATAGGGGTACAGCGTGCTCCTTTTGCCACATTTGCAAATTCTGTGGGGGAGCTCACCCCAGATGTGAGTGCAAAAGGAAAGACCTTGGGGCAGCCAGAGGTCAGCCTAAGGGAGCAGCTGGGGCTAAGGGCACCCACCCCGCTGAGGGTGGACGTCCTTGAGCTTTGGCTGCACTTGTACCCGGATCGCCAGGCAGCAAGCATGTTGCTGGCAGGGTTGTGGGAGGGTTTCCTGATTTCCATCACGTGAGGGGGTCGGTGACCCATCGCAATTTGAAATCAGTGAAGCAGTTTCCTGAAGTGGTGCAGGAAAAGTTGATGAAGGAGGTGCGGCTAGGGAGAATGTTAGGCCCCTTTGCGGAGTTACCGATAGCAGATTTGGTGGTGTCCCCACTGCGGGTAGTACCAAAAGAAAGAGCCGGGGAAGTTTCACAACTCGGGGTCAATGATGCCATTGTTGGTTGTTGCCATTGCATCCGACTTCCTTTAGGTTAATGGGGTGCAAATTGCAGGGGGAGTATTATGTAGATAGGTGCTTACCCATGGGGTGTTCCCTGTCATGTGCATTATTTGAGATGTTCAGCTCATTTTTGCACTGGGTGGGGGTGTCGGTAGCAGGGGATCACACAGTGGCACATTATCTGGATGATTTCCTCTTGGTGGTGGGCACACCAGGATCAAGAAGTTGTGACAAGCTAATGGGAACTATACATTTTATGATGGCTAAATTTGGGGTGCCGCTAGCTGAGGACAAGACGCAGGGGCCTTGCACGCACGGAGTTGTGCCACCTGCCAAGTGAGAAGGTCCATAAACTCCTGGAAGCGGTTCGGGTGGCTGCTGCAGGAGAATGTTTGCAGAAGAAAGAGCTGCAATCATTGCTTGGAATGTTGAATTTTGCCTGCAGGGTTATTCCTATGGGCAGGGTATTCAACAGGCGGATGGAGGGTTGTTTGGAACCAGCTAGGGCAGGGTTTCCAGGAATATTATTGAGGATTTGCAGGTCTGGGATAGGTTCCTGATGGATTTTAATAGTGTGCGCCTCTGACCTAGGCAGAAATTGACTAGTCAGGAGTTACAGCTGTTTACTGATGCGGTGGGAGCATTTGGCTTCGGTGCCTTCTTCAAAGTCGAGTGGTGCACAGGGCCATGGCGCTGTGGAGTGGTGCTAGCAGGGGCTCACTAGAAACTTGACTTTGCTCGAGCTATTCCCCATTGTAGTGGCAGTAGAGCTTTGGGCTGACTGTTTAAAGGATAGGGTGGTAGCATTTTGGTCTGATAACGTCAGCGTGGTGCATGCTGTCAACAACTTGTTGGCGGCTTCTCCTGTAGTGGTGCGGTATCTGTGTTTCCTGGTGTTGAGGTGTCTCTGCGGCAATATTTATTTCTTGGTGCGTCACGTGCTGGGGGTGGATAATGTAGTAACGGATGCCTTGTCGCGTTTCAAATGGGATCAGTTTAGGAAGCTAGTTCCAGATGCTGCTGCAGTGGAACTGCTGCATCTCATTTCTCTGGCAACTGGCGGAACTGGGGGAGCCATTCTGTCATTAGTGGGCTTGGCCTTAGGCGCTTAGGAAGATGGCGTTCAAACAGGTACAAGTTGTACGTTAGGTCATTGTCACAATAGCTAGCGGTATTTGGTTTTGTCTTGTATAGTTTTCAAGTTTTACTGTTGTTGTTTCAGGTACTGTTCCAGCGGCTGTGCAAATTTGTATTGTGGGACATTTTTATGTCCACTGGATGGCCATTCGGGCTGCCGCTACATCTGGGGGGCAGCAATTAGGTTTCCCTATGGCTAGGGCATCAGTCAGATGGTTGGGTCAGAGGTGGATGCACTGGCACAAGCTCCCGACGCTGCTGCAGGATGCGCATAGGCATTGGGGTAGGCCCCAGATAGTAGTGCTGCATCTCGGAGGGAATTATATTGGTGAGACCCCAGTTTTGGATCTCATCAGGATCATTCAAGCGGACATAGCATGGCTGCAAACGTGGTGCCCAGGGGTTTGTGTGGGATGGTGGCCAGACTGCATTAGAGGCACTTAGGTTCAGCGGGCACTGGGTATAGGATCAGGAAGAAAGTCAATAGAGAGGTGGAGAAGACTGTCTGAGGGTTGCAGGGGTTTGTGGTCCGGCATCCTAATTTGTCCACCGACTAGAAGGTTTTGTACCGCCCTGAAGGTGTGCATTTATCTGAGGTGGGTTTAGACCTATTTCTGGGTAATTTGAGAGAGGCGTTAGCCACCCAACTTTAAGTTGCGTGAGAGGCGTCTCTTGTTGATATGGTGGTGAGAGGTAGTGGCCTAATTTTGAAGCCTTGGGCAGGAGTGATTGGTCATGCTGGAGGAAAGGTGACATCACTATGTCTGAGCATAGGGTGCCTTCTCCTCACAGGTAGGCAGGCCAGAAAATCATCCTAACCCCCTTGGCTAACATCTGATGGGGTGGAGTCATCAGGGGAACTCCGTCATATCCCAAAACAAATTTTGGCCTCTATCTCCCAATGTAGAAGTTATTGTTAGGGACTCATGCACGCCTGGCATATTTGCATATGCTGTTGGTTACTGAGTAACCTACTAGTGTGACCATGCACACTAGTGATTTAAATAAATGTGACCTGTTGGTCTTCCTCCCAGCTCTGTTGTTGTGTCCATTATTCTGGGAATTAATAGGGGGGTAATAAAGTTTGGAGTAAGTGTGTTATTTCACTGGTATCCCAGAGTAGGCTATTTAGTCCTTATGGGAAACACATTCAGGACAACAGAGAAGCTGGGCAGTATCCTACATTTAAAGGTACATTAAACTGCTGGGTACAACGTCAGTAGGATGGTTACTACTGTTTTTCCTCCTGTACCTGCAGCTGTGTATACAGTTGTTCTCTTATTGTACCTCATTACACAATCCATCAGGTAAAGCTCTGCATTTATACTGGGCTCCGCCATCTTGTAGCTTGTGTTTTGTTGCATCCTGTGTCAGAAACAGTGCACTTTCACAGATCTGCATTTTTTACAGCTGTACCTTGCACTTCAGTTTAGCTCACATAATATAGGGAGGAAGTGTTACATGTTTGCAGTTTTTTGCACAATTCAAAAGTTAAATAACTAATATAAGCTTCAAATTGGTGGCGCCCAGTGTGAGGAAGCAAAGCTTTACTAATGAATACTTGTAAAAGTTTATAATAAGAAAATGACTTTGAAGAAAGTTACAGACACAGGAGGAAAAACTATATCATGGTGAGTAAAATTAACCAGTAAAAGTAACCATTCTATTGTAGTTGTGATCAGCAGTTTAATGCCCTTTTAAAACAAGCATCCTGGGAGAAAGTGGGACAGGCATGGTTTCCATATGTATATTACATCAAAATGCAGAAATATAAATAATACATGTATATTGCAATAATGTTAAATGAAACTTTTTATGTATTGTTCAATTTTAAGTTTAAAGTTCCTTTAACCCCTTAGCGGTGGCTGCAAAAGTAAACCCTGAAGAACAACTGCCATACCCTGTAGGGCAGCTGATTACAGGGCTGTAGGAGGGCGAGCCTCGCTGACAACAGATAGGCTGTGCTTTTTCTGACTGCTTCACCAGCGAGGTATTAGAGAAATAGTGCTATGGAGGCAAACCCAGGCAAGTGATCTCTGGGACAGCGTGTTCCAGTGATCATATGTCTGTCAGTGAATTTACCTTTCTATTTTCATGTGTAAGTTAATAGGATATCACATTTAGTGGACAAAGCTATTTATATTTATGGTGCTGACTTATACAAATATCCAGTAGTTTCCAGTGGTGTCACTTTCATAAGAAATATTTGGCATTTGAGCCAATTCCTTGAATTGGCATAATCTGAGCCAATTCCTTAATAATTTGTCTATGTCTGATTTATGTATAAACACACATTGTACTACCTAAAGGAACAACAGTGAAATTAGGCCTCAGATATAGACCTGTTACTAGCCCTAGGATTTAAATTTACAAGATGACATTTTACATATAGCACACAAAATAAATCTTTTGTAAATCATTGTTTGTTTTTTTGCTGACACAGATCAATGCTTACGTCATTACAGATGTTCCGAATACAAATTCGGCACTATTTATCAACTTTTGCAAGTTATCAAATTTCTAACAGGTACGCTCGCCACTATTCCGGCCCATCATACCTGGTTTACAATCCGCCACCCTGGAGGCTGCGGATTTCATAGGAATCAATGAGAGTCTGAAAACAGCGAAAGTTTATGCTCGATGCTGCAAGATACCCCATTGATTTCTATGGTAGAAAACCAGTAACATTTACACCTAACACCCTGACATAAGCCCAGAGTCTAAACGCCCCTAATCTGCCGCCACCTAAATAAAATGTATTAACCCCTAATCTGCTGCCCCCGACATTGCTGCCACCTACATAAAATATATTAACCCCTATCCCGCCGCTCCTGGAGCCCACCGCAACTAAATAAATGTATTAACCCCTATCCCGCCACTCCCGGACCCCACCGCAACTAAATAAATGTATTAACCCCTATCCCGCCACTCCCGGACCCGCCGCAACTGTAATAAAATGATTAACCCCTAAACCCCTGGCCTCCCACATCACTACCACTAACTAAACCTATTAACCCCTAAACCACCAGCCCCCCACATCGCCATAAACTAAATTAAGCTATTAACCCCTAAACCTAACAACCCGCTAACATTACATTAAATATTAACTCATCCCTATCTTATAATAAATTAAAACTTAGCTTTAGAATTAAAATAAACTACATTAAACAATTAATTAACCTACCCTAACTATTATAATAAAATTACATTAAACTATATTAAACTATTAATTAGCCTACCCTATTATAATAAAAATACATTAAACTAACAATTAAATTAACTATATTACATATTTAAAAACCTAACCCTACTCAAATTATTTAAATCTACTATTAAAATAATTAAATTACAAAAAAAAAAACAACTGTTGCAAAAAATAAAAACCACTAAGTTAGAAAAAATAAAAAAACACAGTATAAAAAATAAAAAAGAATTACAGCTAAGAGCCTTATCAAAATAAAAAAAAAAACCCTAAAACAAAAAAAAACCCTAGCCTACACTAAACTACCAATGGCCCTTAAAAGGGCCTTTTGCGGGGCATTGCCCCAAAGAAATCAGCTTTTTTACCTGTAAAAAAAAATACAAACACCCCCCAACAGTAAAACCCACCACCCACACAACCAACACCCCCAAATAAAACCCTATCTAAAAAACCTAAGCTCCCCATTGCCCTGAAAAGGGCATTTGTATGGGCATTGCCCTTAAAAGGGCATTTAGCTCTTTTACTGCCCAAAGTCCCTAACCTAAAATTAAAACCCACCCAATAAACCCTTAAAAAAACCTAACACTAACCACCGACGATCCACTTACAGTTTTCGAAGACCGGACATTCATCCTCATCCAAGCGGCAGAAGTCCTCAGTGAAGCCGGCAGAAGTCTTCATCCAAGTGGGCCAAAGTCTTCATCCAAGCGGGCCAAAGTCTTCATCCAAGTGGGCAGAAGTCTTCATCCAGACGGCATCTTCTATCTTCATCCATCCGGCACGGAGCGGTTCCATCTTCAAGACATCCTGCGCGGAGCATCCTCTTCTTACGATGGTCAACAACGAATGAAGTTTCCCTTTAAGGTACGTCATCCAAGATGGCGTCCCTTACATTATAATTGGCTGAAATAATTCTACCAGCCAATAGGAATTAATGGGGAAAAATCCTATTGGCTGTTGCAATCAGCCAATAGGATTGAGCTTTCATCCTATTGGCTGATCCAATCAGCCAATAGGATTGAGCTTGCATTCTATTGGCTATGCCAATCAGCCAATAGAATGCAAGCTCAATCCTATTGGCTGATTGGATCAGTCAATAGGATGAAAGCTCAATCCTATTGGCTGATTGCAACAGCCAATAGGATTTCTTCCCCTTTAATTCCTATTGGCTGATAGAATTCTATCAGCCAAACAGAATGTAAAGGACGCCATCTTGGATGACGTACCTTAAAGGGAAACTTCATCCGTTGTTGACCATCGTAAGAAGAGGATGCTCCGCTCCGGATGTCTTGAAGATGGAGCCGCTCCACGCTGGATGAATGAAGATAGAAGATGCCGTCTGGATGAAGACTTCTGCCCGCTTGGATGAAGACTTCGGCCCGCTTGGATGAAGACTTCTGCCGGCTTTTATTTTACTGTTGGGGGGGTGTTTGTATTTTTTTTTTTTACAGGTAAAAGAGCTGATTTATTTGGGGCAATGCCCCGCAAAAGGCCCTTTTAAGGGCCATTGGTAGTTTAGTGTAGGCTAGGGTTTTTTTTTTATTTTGGGGGGTCTTTTTTATTTTCATAGGGCTCTTAGATTAGGTCTAATTCTTTTTATTTTTGATACTGGGGTTTTTTATTTTTTGTAACTTAGTGTTTTTTATATTTTTTGTAACTTAGTTGGTATTTTTTGTAATTTAGTAATTTTTAATAGTAGATTTAAATTTGAGTAAGGTTATGTTTTTTTAATATGTAATATAGTTACTTTAATTGTTAGTTTAATGTCATTTTAGTATAATAGTTAGGGTAGGTTAATTAATAGTTTAATATGGTTTATTTTAATTCTAAAGGTAAGTTTTAATTTATTATAAGATAGGGATGAGGTTATTATAATGTAAAGTTAGCGGCTTGTTAGGTTTAGGGGTTAATAGCTTAATTTAGTTTATGGCGATGTGGGGGGCTGGCAGTTTAGGGGTTAATAAGTTTAGTAAGTGGTAGTGATGTGGGAGGCCAGGGGTTTAGGGGTTAATACATTTATTTATTGGTGGTGGGGTCCGGGAATGGCGGGATAGGGGTTAATACATTTATTTCGTTGTGGTGGGGTCTGGGAACAGTAGGATAGGGGTTAATACATTTACGCCTAGATTTAGAGTTTTGTCGGTAACGACCCGCGTAGCTAACGCTGGCTTTTTTCTGGCCGCACCTTTTAAATACCTCTGGTATTGAGAGTTCACAGAATGGCTGCGTTAGGCTCCAAAAAGGGAGCGTACAGGCATATTTACCACCACTGCAACTCTCGATACCAGAGTTGCTTACGGACGCGGCCAGCTTCAAAAACGTGCTCGTGCACGATTCCCCCATAGAAAACAATGGGGCTGTTTGAGCTGAAAAAAAAACTAACACCTGCAAAAAAGCCGCGTTCAGCTCCTAACGCAGCCCCATTGTTTCCTATGGGAAACACTTCCTACGTCTGCACCTAACACCCTAACATGTACCCCGAGTCTAAACACCCCTAACCTTACACTTATTAACCCCTATTCTGCCGCCCCCGCTATCGCTGACACCTGCATATTATTATTAACCTCTAATCTGCCGCTCCGTAAACCGCCGCTACTTACATTATCCCTATGTACCCCTAATCTGCTGCCCTAACACCGCCGACCCCTATATTATATTTATTAACCCCTAATCTGCCCCCCACAACGTCACCTCCACCTGCCTACACTTATTAACCCCTAATCTGCCGAGCGGACCGCACCGCTATTATAATAAATTATTAACCCCTAATCCATCTCACTAACCCTATAATAAATAGTATTAACCCCTAATCTGCCCTCCCTAACATCGCCGACACCTAATTTCAAACATTAACCCCTAATCTGCCGACTGGTGCTCACCGCTATTCTAATAAATGTATTAACCCCTAAAGCTAAGTCTAACCCTAACACTAACACCCCCCTAAGTTAAATATAATTTAAATCTAACGAAATAAATTAACTCTTATTAAATAAATTATTCCTATTTAAAGCTAAATACTTACCTGTAAAATAAACCCTAATATAGCTACAATATAAATTATAATTATATTATAGCTATTTTAGGATTTATATTTATTTTACAGGTAACTTTGTATTTATTTTAACCAGGTACAATAGCTATTAAATAGTTAAGAACTATTTAATAGCTAAAATAGTTAAAATAATTACAAAATTACCTGTAAAATAAATCCTAACCTAAGTTAAAATTAAACCTAACACTACACTATCAATAAATTAATTAAATAAACTACCTACAATTATCTACAATTAAACCTAACACAACACTATCAATAAATTATTTAAATAAAATACCTACAATTACACCTAACACTACACTATCAATACATTAATTAAATACAATATCTACAAATAAATACAATGAAATAAACTAACTAAAGTACAAAAAATAAAAAAGAACTAAATTACAAAAAATAAAAAAATATTTACAAACATCAGAAAAATATTACAACAATTTTAAACTAATTACACCTATTCTAAGCCCCCTAATAAAATAACAAAGACCCCCAAAATAAAAAAATGCCCTACCCTATTCTAAATTACTAAAGTTCAAAGCTCTTTTACCTTAACAGCCCTGAACAGAGCCCTTTGCGGGGCATGCCCCAAAGAATTCAGCTCTTTTGCCTGTAAAAAAAACACATACAATACCCCCCCAACATTACAACCTACCACCCACATACCCCTAATCTAACCCAAACCCCCCTTAAATAAACACTAAGCCCCTGAAGATCTTCCTACCTTATCTTTACCATACCAGGTTCACCGATCGGTCCTCGGAAGTGTTGATCCAAGCCTAAGCGGGGGGCTGAAGAGTGACGTCCATCCTCGGGCTGAAGTCTGGATCCAAGCGGCGGCTGAAGAAATCCATCATCAGGCTGAAGTCGGAAGTCCATCATCGGGATGAAGTCTTCTATCAAGCCGCATCTTCAATCTTCTTTCTTCTGGAGCAGAGCGGAGCCATCTTCTTCCAAGCCGACGCGGAACATCCTCTTCTAACGACGCCTACTCGCCGAATGACGGTTCCTTTAAATGACGTCATCCAAGATGGCGTCCCTCGAATTCCGATTGGCTGATAGGATTCTATCAGCCAATTGGAATTAAGGTAGGAATATTCTGATTGGCTGATGGAATCAGCCAATCAGAATCAAGTTCAATCCGATTGGCTGATCCAATCAGCCAATCAGATTGAGCTCGCATTCTATTGGCAGAAGAAAGAAGATTGAAGATGCGGCTTGATAGAAGACTTCATCCCGATGATGGACTTCCGACTTCAGCCCGATGATGGATTTCTTCAGCCGCCGCTTGGATCCAGACTTCAGCCCAAGGATGGACGTCACTCTTCAGCCCCCCGCTTGGGCTTGGATCAACACTTCCGAGGACCAATCGGTGAACCTGGTATGGTGAAGATAAGGTAGGAAGATCTTCAGGGGCTTAGTGTTAGGTTTATTTAAGGGGGGTTTGGGTTAGATTAGGGGTATGTGGGTGGTGGGTTGTAATGTTGGGGGGGGGGTATTGTATGTGTTTTTTTTACAGGCAAAAGAGCTGAATTCTTTGGGGCATGCCCCGCAAAGGGCCCTGTTCAGGGTTGGTAAGGTAAAAGAGCTTTGAATTTTTAAATTTAGAATAGGGTAGGGCATTTTTTTATTTGGGGGGGCTTTGTTATTTTATTAGGGGGCTTAGAGTAGGTGTAATTAGTTTAAAATTGTTGTAATATTTTTCTAATGTTTGTAAATATTTTTTTATTTTTTGTAACTTAGTTCTTTTTTATTTTTTGTACTTTACTTAGTTTATTTCATTGTATTTATTTGTAGATATTGTATTTAATTAATTAATTTATAGTGTAGTGTTAGGTTTAATTGTAGATAATTGTAGGTATTTTATTTAATTAATTTATTGATAGTGTAGTGTTAGGTTTAATCGTAGATAATTGTAGGTAGTTTATTTAATTTATTTATTGATAGTGTAGTGTTAGGTTTAATTGTAACTTAGGTTAGGATTTATTTTACAGGTAATTTTGTAATTATTTTAACTATTTTAGCTATTAAATAGTTCTTAACTATTTAATAGCTATTGTACCTGGTTAAAATAAATACAAAGTTACCTGTAAAATAAATATTAATCCTAAAATAGCTATAATATAATTATAATTTATATTGTAGATATATTATGGTTTATTTTACAGGTGAGTATTTAGATTTAAATAGGAATAATTTATTTAATAAGAGTTAATTTATTTCGTTAGAATAAAATTATATTTAATTTAGGGGGGTGTTAGGGTTAGATTAGCTTTAGGGGTTAAAAAATTTATTAGAGTAGCGGTGAGCTCCAATCGGCAGATTAGGGGTTAATACTTGAAGTTAGGTGTCGGCGATGTTAGGGAGGGCAGATTAGGGGTTAATACTATTTATTATAGGGTTATTGAGGCAGGAGTGAGGCGGATTAGGGGTTAATATTTTTATTATAATAGCGGTGCAGTCCGCTCAGCAGATTAGGGGTTAATAAGTGTAGGCAGGTGGAGGCGACGTTGTGGGGGGCAGATTAGGGGTTAATAAATATAATATAGGGGTCGGCAGTGTTAGGGGCAGCAGATTAGGGGTACATAGCTATAATGTAGCTGGCGGCGGCGTGCGGATGGCAGATTAGGGGTTAATAAGTGTAGGTAGCTGGCGGCGACGTTGTGGGGGGCAGATTAGGGGTTAATAAATATAATATAGGTGTCGGCGGTGTTAGGGGCAGCAGATTAGGGGTACATAAGTATAACGTTGGTGGCAGTCGGCAGATTAGGGGTTAAAAAAAATGAATCGAGTGTTGGCGAAGTGGGGGGACCTCGGTTTAGGGGTACATAGGTAGTTTATGGGTGTTAGTGTACTTTAGAGCACAGTAGTTAAGAGCTTTATAAACCGGCGTTAGCCCAGAAAGCTCTTAACTACTGACTTTTTTCTGCGGCTGGAGTTTTGTCGTTAGAATTCTAATGCTCACTTCAGACACGACTCTAAATACCGGAGTTAGAAAGATCCCATTGAAAAGATAGGATACGCAATTGACGTAAGGGGATCTGCGATATGGAAAAGTCGCGGCTGCAAAGTGAGCGTTAGACCCTTTCCTAACTGACTCCAAATACCGGCGGTAGCCTAAAACCAGCGTTAGGAGCCTCTAACGCTGGTTTTCACGGCTACCGCCAAACTCTAAATCTAGGCCTTATTTAGTTGCGGCGGGGTCCGGGTTAATAGCTTTATTAAAGTTGCGGCGGTGTCCGGGAGCGGTGGGATAGGGGTTAAACATTTTAGTATAGTGGCGGTGTTTAGTGACAGGATATAAATAAAGTTGGGAAAAAGCCGAATAGCAGCGAGACCGATGACTGCTAGTTAACAACAGTCTGCTGCTCATCGCCCCGAACTTGGTGCGCGGCTTTTACCGGCTTTTTTTATAAATATGGAGAGCGTATTCAGGTCTGTGGCCGCGATGTTAGACGATGTTAGGCGAGCATATTGGTGCCGTCAAATGCAACAAATTTGACGGCTTGATAATTTGGCCTCTGGGGTGTCTAGTTTCTACACATATATACTTTTGTGTAGCACTTTCGTATTTGGTGACTGCTATTAATTTACAGTCCAAGTATAACACATTTTGCAAACTTTTAACATTAAACTAATAATTAATCCTCTTAGTATTTGTCCAATATTTCCTATAATATAATAATATATAATAAAAGAAACCTAGACATATGAGATATTCCTAAACACAGGATAAAATAGTTAAAATGATTTGAGGCATGTTTCCTTAGCTACACTAGTTGTGAAAAAATAATTACAGGTACAAATCCCCAAATCCAGAAATATTCCAAAATCCAAACTTTTTTGATTAAAAGTTACCATTTTTCCCTCACTGAACAATGAACATGGTAACCCCAGACAATCATTTCACCGTCCTGTGGGCCTCGTCAATAAAGTGCAGCCATATCCTTTTAAGCAAATTGGGCAAGGAGTCCACGTCTGGTTTCCCCCATCACCCTTAGGGAGACTTTCCCCAGGGTTATAATACAAATACACACAGAAAGAGAAGCAGTCTGCCAGGAATGAACAACAGCTCAGTGGCTTGTTCTATGGCCCGGTTTCCACCTGGGAACCACCTCTTATAGCCCAATTGTGCTTTTCACAGAGAATAACTTTTCTGAAGAATATCAGTCTGATCCTGCCTAACAAAGTGAGTCCACCCCCAAAATACCAACCAATCCCTCTCTGAACAAGGATAATGGCAACCCCAAACAATTGTTTCAACCTCCTTTGTGCCTTGTCAGTAACATGCAGCCATATTCCTCTAAGCACCTTGAGCAAAGATTTCACATCTGGTTCCCCCATCACCCTTAGGGAGACTTCCTTATGGTCATATTACAAATACATACAGAGAGAAAAGTGCTCTTTCAGGAACGAACTACAGCTCAGTAGCTTGTTCTATGGCGATTTACCACCTCAGAGCAGCCTCCTCTTGGTACATAGCTGTTGGACTGATCTCACTGTATCCGACTTCTGGCTTGTTCCTGGACTCTGCTCTCATTTCCCCCGAGGTACATACTTGCTGGACTGATCTCAGGGTACTTGACCTTTGGCCTATTCCTGGACTCTACTATTGTTTTCCCCTAGGTACTTAGTTGCTGGGCTGATCTCATGGTACCCGACCTTTGGCCTGTTCCTGGATTCATTTTACCCTTGTTATTGAACAATTCATACGCCTAGATTTAGAGTTTTGCGTTAGAAGGGGTGCGTTAGCTACGCGTGTCTTTTTCCCCCCGCACCTTTTAAACAACGCTCCCAAAAAGGGAGCGTACAGGCATATTTACCGCCACTGCAACTCTAAATACCAGCGTTGCTTACGGGCGCGGCCAGCTTCAAAAACGTGCTCGTGCACGATTCCCCCATAGGAAACAATGGGGAAGTTTGAGCTGAAAAAAACCTGCAAAAAAGCAGCGTTCAGCTCCTAACGCAGCCCCATTGTTTCCTATGGGGAAACACTTCCTAAGTCTGCACCTAACACCCTAACATGTACCCCAAGTCTAAACACCCCTAACCTTACACTTATTAACCCCTAATCTGCCGACCCCACTATTGCTGACCCCTGCTGTATATTATTAACCCCTAATCTGCCGCTCTGTACACCGCCGCAACCTACATTATAGCTATGTACCCCTAATCTCTGCCCCTAACACCGCCAACCCCTATATTATATTTATTACCCCCTAATCTGCCCCCCCCAACGTCGCCGCTACCTACCTACACTTATTAACCCCTAATCTGCCGACCGGACCTTGCCGCCACTATAATAAATGTATTAACCCCTAAACCGCCTCACTCCCGCCTCAAAAACCCTATAATAAATAGTATTAACCCCTAATCTGCCCTCCCTAACATCGCCGACACCTAACTTCAAGTATTAACCCCTAATCTGCCGACCGGACCTCGCCGCTATTCTAATAAATGTATTAACCCCTAAAGCTAAGTCTAACCCTAACACTAACACCCCCCTAACATAAATATAATTTTTATCTAGCGAAATAAAATAAATCTTATTAAATAAATTAATCCTATTTAAAGCTAAATACTTACCTGTAAAATAAACCCTAATATAGCTACAATATAAATAATAATTGTATTGTAGCTATTTTAGGATTTATATTTATTTTACAGGCAACTTTGTATTTGTTTAAACTAGGTACAATAGCTATTAAATAGTTAAGAACTATTTAATAGCTACCTAGTTAAAATAATTACAAAATTACCTGTAAAATAAATCCTAACCTAAGTTACAATTAAACCTAACACTACACTATCAATAAATTAATTAACTAAACTACCTACAATTATCTACAATTAAATCAACTAAACTAAATTACAAAAAAAACCCACTAAATTACAAAAAATAAAAAAAGATTACAAGAATTTTAAACTAATTACACCTAATCTAAGCCCCCTAAAAAAATAACAAAGCCCCCCAAAATAAAAAAATGCCCTACCCTATTCTAAAATAAAAATTAAACAGCTCTTTTACCTTACCAGCCCTTAAAAGGGCCTTTTGCGGGGCATGCCCCAAAGAAAACAGCTCTTTTGCATTTAAATAAAAATACAATACCCCCCAACATTAGAACCCACCACCCACATACCCCTAATCTAACACAAACACCCCTTAAAAAACACTAAGCCCCTGAAGATCTCCCTACCTTATCTTCAGCACGCTGGGTATCACCGATCCGTCCAGAAGAGGGTCCGAAGTCTTCATCCTATCCGACAAGAAGAGGTCCAGAAGAGGGTCCGAAGTCTTCATCCTATCCGTCAAGAAGAGGACATACGGACCGGTAGACATGTTCATCCATGCGGCATCTTCTATCTTCTTCCATACAGCGCGGAGCGGGACCATCTTGAAGCAGCCGACGCGGATCCATCATCTTCTTCCGGCGACTCCCGACGAATGAAGGTTCCTTTAAGTGATGTCATCCAAGATGGCGTCCCTTGAATTCCGATTGTCTGATAGGATTCTATCAGCCAATCGTAATTAAGGTTGGAAAAATCTGATTGGCTGATTGAATCAGCCAATCAGATTCAAGTTCAATCTGATTGGCTGATCCAATCAGCCAATCAGATTGAGCTTGCATTCTATTGGCTAGTCCATATTGTATTTAAGCATAGGAGGGATACATCAGTCTATTTGTATTCTGACACAATCAACTAAAACCTTTTAAGGGTATCTACATATACAGGTATTTTGTTGCTGCTAGTCCATATTGCATATACACACAGGATGGATACTTTGAGTGGACTAATATATTTTACCTAAAATTAAATCGTTTGTCAGCTCAAGCGCTGTATTTAATTTTCTCTTATTATCTGTTACTTTGCACTTATCTTTGTCGTTTTTAGTCCCTATAAGGGTCATTTAAAATCCCCTTTTGTTGTAATGGAAGATGCCTTTATAGACGAACTGCCCTTCAAAATATGCTGTACAGTGATATGTTTCCAATCCATATATTAATGTTCTGCTAGGTCTAAGGCCCCTAGTTTTCCTCTTTGTTAATAATATGAAACCTGATGCATTCTTTTCTCCAATTATAAACCTTCACATTCAGTATCAGCCATTAGTTTTACATATTCTCATAACAATCATGCGTCATATTCTCACCACCATCTTTAGCCTTACATGCTTCCCTCTCACACTAACTACATTTTTAAGAGATATTAAAGTCAAAATGTCATTGTGCATAAAATGAAAAAATTTGGAATTGATAGTTCATTTTTTCATTGCTAAAAGACAAGTTCTTTTCATTTACTATTTGTATGTCTGATTCAATGGGCCCTGTGACAGACCCTTCTGTCAGGACTGAAGGAGTTAATTGTGTTTAGCTAAGAAACTAATTTCTAAAGACAGGTTTTCTGGCCTCAGCTATTGTGTGCTATAATTACATTTAAGTAATAAACAGGCCATTGTTTAATCACCCTCAGAGAGCAGACGCTAGGTGATAAGACAAGCCAAATGTGTTTAAGTTGTTATCTGCCTAAGTAAAGTATTTAAGTAATGTAATTCTACTGTTTCATAAAAGGGCGTCTTCCCCTTTTTATCTAAATGTACAAGAGTCTTTCAACCCCCCCATCTGGGGTCAAACCTGTATAAATACTAGGCATCTAGCCTTTAATAAATGTCATTCGGTTTTAAACCTGAAACTGGCTGGGTTGTGAATTGCTGATTCCCTATGCAGGACATTGTTCATCTGGTATTAACCCTTGGTACACTGTCTGTACCGTAACATTGGTGGCAAGCGACGGAATGAACCTTATCGCCCAGAAGAGCAACTACACAAGCCAGTAACCTCAGGAAGAGGGGGATTATTACAATACTGACTAAGATGGAAAGAGTACCAGGAACAGAAGGAACCAATGGGCCCAGCATAGCAGACAGAACCCCTGAAGAAGCAAGCTTTGATCGGGCGGTTAAAATAAGACTGGCATATTATGGCCCCAACCCATCTGCGGAAATTATCGACCGGGTCATAGCAGCTGTGGAGGCCAACCTACTTCGCCAAAGCGGCGCTGCAGCAAACCCAGTGGAAAAGAGAAAAGTAAATTTTGCAGCTTTTAAAAACTTCCTGGAAACAGAAGGAGAGATTGATGGGTACCTTGCGGATTTTGAGAGGCAATGTGCACTACACAAGGTACCCGCAGAGGACTGGGTCACGATATTATCCGGAAAATTATCCGGCCGGGCCAGTGAGGCTTTTCAGGCCATTCCAGATGAGGAAGTCGGGGATTATAATACTGTAAAAGAGGCTCTGCTCTCCAGGTATGCGGTTACACCGGAGGCATACCGGAGGCGGTTCAGAGACACTGTTAAATTAGCTGGAGATTCCTACCTTGAGTGGGCATGTAAGGTGCACCGCACAGCAGCTCACTAGATAGCGGGGTGCCAAGCCGTATCTGGGGAAGAGGTGCTGCAGCTATTCCTGTTGGAACATTGCTTCGACAAGTTACCCGCAGGAGTTCGAGAGTGGGTTCGGGACCGTAAACCCTCCACCCTGCATGAAGCGGCTCGCTTAGCAGATGAGTATACGGATGCCCGCAAACTGGACACTGCTACCACTAAGCCCCCTGCTAGAGTGGAGTACAGACCCCCAGTCACCCCAGCAGCTGCCAGTTACCAACCCCCGGCGCACCGCTATACCACACGGCATCTGGCCACGAACTACCCTCAGAGAGCCCGGTTCAATTCGCGGGGCTACTCACAACCGATTCGATGCTTTGGATGTAAGCAACTAGGGCACAAAAGACCAGAGTGTCCCCTAAATGCAGCGAACCAAGCACAGTCCTGGAGAAGACCTGCCGGCGGAATCACACGTAACCCTCAGCCTGCGGCCCGCTACGTAGAGGCGCAAGAATGCTGGAGCATCCTACATGAGGCAGACCTTGTGCAAGCTGCCCACCGGAATAACCGGCAACTGGTTAAAGTGAATGGGAAGAAGGTCAGTGGTCTACGGGATACTGGTTCTACCATGACCTTGCTTCAAAAGAACTTGGTGTCTGAGAAACAGTACACTGGAGACACTGTGGCTGTGAGGGTAGCAGGGGGCGATGTGTTCAGCCTACCTGTTGCCAGGGTACATTTGGATTGGGGAGTGGGCGCTAGACCTGTGAATGTGGGGGTCAAGAAGGACTTACCTGCTGATGTTCTTCTTGGAAATGACTTGGCTCCCCTTGTTTCTGCCTATGCTCCCATGGGTCCCGCTGATGTTAACCCTGTGACTACCCGTGCTCAGATCCGTGCAGCAGAGACTGACCCCCCTGCTGCTAAGCCCCAGGACGCTGAGCTCAGTAAATCTCTATCCGCTATTGATACGTGGAAGTCCCGTTACAATGCGCTGATGAAGGAGAAGAGGAGCGCAGAGGAAAAAGCACGTTTAGAACGTGAATCTCTGCTAGACAAGCTGCACCGACAGACTGCAGAAAACACCAGCTTGAGAGTGGGACATGAAACATTAAAGACAAACTTAGCGACACTTGAGGAGAAGCTGACGCTGGCTCATAGTGAGGTGCAGCAACTCAAGGGCACCCTATGTCAGTATGAAGGGATTGTGGATACCTATAAAGAGCAGGTACAGAAAACTTGTAAAGAAGCTGATGGGATTTTGAAGGACTGTTTAGCCCTAGTCTGGGCACTGAGGAAGTTGAACCCTTCTTTGTATGGACAGGAATTCTCTCTCATAACGGGAATACAGATGGATTGTCCTGGCAAACTGACATGCCTACCACCTCCTAGTCCGGTCATCCCCAGGTTGACCCGCCAAAGGGTCAAGCCGGGTCTGCCGGAGTGTTCCACAAGGGGGGAGATATGTGACAGACCCTTCTGTCAGGACTGAAGGAGTTAATTGTGTTTAGCTAAGAAACTAATTTCTAAAGACAGGTTTTCTGGCCTCAGCTATTGTGTGCTATAATTACATTTAAGTAATAAACAGGCCATTGTTTAATCACCCTCAGAGAGCAGACGCTAGGTGATAAGACAAGCCAAATGTGTTTAAGTTGTTATCTGCCTAAGTAAAGTATTTAAGTAATGTAATTCTACTGTTTCATAAAAGGGCGTCTTCCCCTTTTTATCTAAATGTACAAGAGTCTTTCAACCCCCCCATCTGGGGTCAAACCTGTATAAATACTAGGCATCTAGCCTTTAATAAATGTCATTCGGTTTTAAACCTGAAACTGGCTGGGTTGTGAATTGCTGATTCCCTATGCAGGACATTGTTCATCTGGTATTAACCCTTGGTACACTGTCTGTACCGTAACAGGCCCCATTTATTAAGCTGCAGCTTCAGGGCTGTAGCTAGGGATGGGCGAATGTTTCTAAAAATGTGAAATTTAAAACAAATTTTGATACATTCATTCATTTGAATCGAATTTTGAATGTTTATATAACATTCTAACATTCTATTTTCGAATTTTCGTTTTTCGAATTTTTCAATAAAATTTGAAAATATTTGTTCGAATAATAGAATGTTTAGCTATGTATTCATTCAATTTTGAAATGTAATATTCGAATTCGAATGTGACATTCGAATTCAAATGTAAGAATCAAATTTGAAATAGTATTTCTAGTCTACAACTGTGTTTTTTAAATGTAATATTTGAATTTGAATGTCACGTTCGAATTTGAAATAGTATTTCTAGTTTACAGCTGTGTTTAATAAAGGTAAATATTCAAATTCGAAATAGTATTTCTAGTCTAATACTGTGTTTTATAAATGTAATATTCGAATTCAAATGTGACATTCGAATTCGAATGTCACATTCGAAATAGTATTTCTAGTCTACAATTGTGTTTTATAAATGTAATATTTGAATTCGATGGGACATGTGAAAACTGTAAATAACATTTGATAAAGGAATTTGTAAGAATATTTGTTGTTATCAACATTCTATTATGTAAATCGAATATCTAACAATAACATTCGTTCTAACATTCAAATTTGAATATAAACACATTCGCCCATCCCTAATATATGTATGTATATATATATATATATATATATTATATACTATATATATATATATATATATATATGTTTTATATAAATATATGATAGGTATATATTTATATATATATATATGTTTTATATAAATATATGATAGGTATATATATATATATATATATATATATATATATATATATATGTTTTATATAAATATATGATAGGTATATATATATATATATGTGTGTGTTTTATATAAATATATGATAGGTATATATATATATATATATATATATATATATATATATATGTTTTATATAAATATATGATAGGTATATATATATATATATATATATATATATATATATATATATGTTTTATATAAATATATGATAGGTATATATATATATATATATATATATATATATATATATATGTTTTATATAAATATATGATAGGTATATATATATATATATATATATATGTTTTATATAAATATATGATAGGTATATATATATATATATATATATATATATATATATATGTTTTATATAAATATATGATAGGTATATATATATATATATATATATATATATATATATATGTTTTATATAAATATATGATAGGTATATATATATATATATATGTGTTTTATATAAATATATGATAGGTATATATATATATATATATGTGTTTTATATAAATATATGATAGGTATATATATATATATATATATATATATATATATATATATATATATATGTTTTATATAAATATATGATAGGTATATATATATATATATATATATATATATATGTTTTATATAAATATATGATAGGTATATATATATATATATATATATATATATATATATGTTTTATATAAATATATGATAGGTATATATATATATATATATATGTGTGTGTGTTTTATATAAATATATGATAGGTATATATATATATGTTTTATATAAATATATGATAGGTATATATATATATATATATATATATATATATATGTTTTATATAAATATATGATAGGTATATATATATATATATGTTTTATATAAATATATGATAGGTATATATATATGTTAGTAAAGATGCAGGAGCTTCAACTTGTGAAGTTATTTTGTGTTACTTTTAGGAGATAACGATATCAAGCTTCAGTAATATTAACAGGAGAAGCATTTTAGTCTAGTCATAATGAAACTTTCATGATTCAGATAGGGCATGCACTTTTAAACAACTTCTAATTTTCTTTTATTATCACATTTGCTTTGTTCTCTTGATATTCTTTCTTGAAAGCTAAACCTAGGTAGGCTCATATGCTAATCTCTAAGCCCTTGAAGGCCGCCTCTTATCTCAGTGATTTTATTAGTTTTCACAGCTAGACAGTGCTAGTTAATGTGTGCCATATAGATAACATCATGCTCACCCCTGTGGAGTTATTTATGAGTCAACACTGATTGGCTAAAATGTGAGTCTGTCAAAAGAGCGGAAATAAGGGGGCAGTCTGCAGAGGCTTAGATACAAGGTAATCACAGAGGTTAAAAGTGTACTAATATTACATGTTAGTTATGCAAAACTGGATAATGTGTAATAAAGGAAGTATCTATCTTTTAAAACAATAAACATTCTGGAGTAGGTTATCCTTTAATGAGCAATACTAGAAACACAGTTTAAATAAAAATCTTTATTCAGACATCTATACAGGACAATCTGTGAAAGAAACAACCAGTGCATTTTTCTTTGCAGAGCACTCAACTTTGTCAGGGTTAATCTGTGATTGGCAGCTTAATATTTCATACAATATCAGTTAATTTGAGTTTACCATAATATGTTATGTTATATGATAACAACACTGTTTGTAATTTGAATTATTATATATTATATACACTTTATTAATTTATTAATTTGAGTTCAACATATTTCATGAAACTATCTTCTATTGTTGGCTACAGATTTCATTGTTATGTTAGAATCAAACCATTTCAATAATGAAGTTTGTCTAACAGCATCAGAAACAGCACTATATCTAGTTTGTAAACATCTGCTGCCACTAATTAATCTCATTACACAGAAAAATGATTCAGAGTGCCACGGATGTATGAATTTGGTGAGTTACATATGAGGGGACTTTTACTGATATGATTTAACTGTCTAAGGGGTAGATTTATTAAATGTTGGGCGGACATACGCTGTCGGCATTTTACATTGCACAAGCATTTCTGATGAAATGCTTGTGCAATGCTGCCCTCTGCACATTTGCTGCCACTAGCAGGGGGTGTCAATCATCCCGATTGTATCTGATCGGGATGTTTGTTGTCCGCCACCTCAGAGGTGGCAGATGAGCTAAGGAGCAGCGGTCTTACGACCACCGCTTCTTAACTTTTGTTTCTGGCTAGCCTGAAGGTTCGTGCGGAAACAGCTGCATTCACAGCATTATAAATCTACCCCTAAGTGTCAGATGAAACACACACATTCCTTAAAGCCCAGACAGATTAAAGAATAGAATGTATTTGCTGAAGATTTAAAGGAATCACAGCATAGACATTATTGGAATTTTTCCTAAAACACTGAAATAGATAACCATGAAGAAAAATTTTTGTTCAATTCCAAATGCCAAAACAAGTAGAAGAGGAAAAGCAGTAACACAACTGAGACTCTATATAGGTAAGAGAGAAAGTAAAATTCCAATTATATTAAATGTATCAGGATTCATAAAGACACCAGCAAACACACACACACGCTCACATACACACACATACATACACACATATACACACACATACACACACACGCTCACATACACACACACATTCACACACACGCTCACATACACACACATACATACACACATATACACACACATACACACACACGCTCACATACACACACATACATACACACATACATACACACATATACACACACATACACACACACGCTCACATACACACACATACATACACACATATACACACACATTCACACACACGCTCACATACACACACATACATACACACATACATACACACATATACACACACATACACACACACGCTCACATACACACACATACATACACACATATACACACACATATACACACACGCTCACATACACACACATACATACACACACACATACATACACACATATACACACACATACACACACACGCTCACATATACACACATACATACACACATATACACACACATTCACACACACGCTCACATACACACATACATACACACATACATACACACATATACACACACATACACACACACGCTCACATACACACACATACATACACACATATACACACACATTCACACACACGCTCACATACACACACATACATACATACACACACATACACACACACGCTCACATACACACATACACACACAGATACACACACACACACGCTCACATACACATATAGATACACACATACCATACACACGCTGACATGCACACATATACACACATACACGCTTAAATACACACGCTCACATACATATACACACATACACACACGCACACATATACACACACACAAACACACACACATGCACATACACATAAACAAACACAGACATACACGCTGAAATACACACATACACACACACACACATACACACGCTCACATACACACACATACACACGCTCACATACACACACGTGCACATATACACACACACATACACACATACACACACGTGCACATACACACACATAAACACACACACACATACACACACATGCACATACACACAATCAGTTTCAAACATTTATGTCTAACAAAAAAGAAAAAGAAAACAGTAAAATCATTGAAAAAGTGAATGTGAACAACTGTAGCTGTACACAGAATCCTTTTTATTGTACGTTACTTCAATTTATTTTAATTATGTGTACCAAGGCAGAATTGGGCTTATAGAAAAGGCGGCATATAATGTCTCCAAGTTAATGTATGCTTTGTCTATTTATTCATTTTTATAAAATAACTGAATAGGTTTCAGAGAATGTTACAATTTCTACGTTGCACCGAGAGGATAGCTTGCCCTGGGCAAACAGATCCACAAAGTAAAGAGAAACTGGCATCCAGTGTCTATGTCTAAAAAAAAACTCATGGTGAAGAGAAGAAGGAAATTGAATTAATCTTATCTCATGTACACTGAGAAGAAACAGACATATCCGTTATTTATTTCTTCTTAGGCTTTAGTGAAAAGGTAAATAGACTATCCATTAAGTTTGAAATGATATTTTACCAATTTCACAGGCATTCCAGACCTTATCATCACATTACTGGTTATAGTATGGCTGCAGTAAATGTCATGTCTGTCAATATAGCTACACTGAGTCATTCCGAGTTAGATTTACTCTGAGTAAATGTCATTGCCATAGAGAGATCCAAGTAATAGCTGATTTTTCTGTTCTTTCAAACTGACAAGCACTTGACTGACTGGAACAAGAGCAGCAAGCTAATGACTGGACCTTTCATCTGGTGAGCATCTGAAGATTATAATATCTGATGCAGAATGGAATATCAACCAGTTTGAAGATATTGCTTTTGCATTCACATATTGTTTGGCACGCAAGGAATGTTCTTGGTTGTCCATTCTCGTTATGTTAAATCTAAGAGAATCAAAGCTGCTTTGTTTATCATTCTATTTCAATAGTTATCTGACTTCAGTCTGTGTTATCACCAGTTACTAATTGCAGAGCTATTTTGGAAACAGGACTCATGCCAATAAGAGATGAAAAAAACAAATATGAAGATGTCTCCAAAACTACCTGTTCTCTTCTAGGAACAATTATAAAATAATATGATGCAACAGAGATGGGAAATGATGATGCAGTGTGTTGATATTAGTTGACACATTCATCTTTTGTGAAATGAGTTTGCAGCAAATAAATGACAAACATTGTTTATTATATTTCACTTTTTTTTTTAAATGACCACAGTTTTGCCAGAGACTAGACCTTTGATAGCTCTCTCTGTTTTGCAATTTGCCTAAAAATGTCCAATTTATAATAAATATTTCTTTCACTATCATAGGGACTTATTACTCATATGCTAAATCACTAGAAGGTAATGCAGCATAACTATAAAAAGCTGACAAAAATACAATTTTATAACAACCAATTAAAAAAATACAGAGACAGAAGGTTGTTACAAACTTTTGTTAAACAAACTAGTACCTAATACTTGTCAGTTTTAGGTATGGGCTACTGCTAGATGTGCAAGAAGAGACGTTGGGGGAGATTTATCAAGCAGCCGATGCTGCTTGTACGACCGAAGTTTCAGGACCACCTGAAACCTAAGTTAAGAATCAGCATCAGTAAGACCACTGCTCCTTAACTTGTCCGCCACCTTTTAAGTGGCGGACTGCAATCATAACGATCAGATACGATCGGTATGATTGACAACCCCTGCCAGCGGCCGATAGGTTGCGTATGTGCAGGTGGGGGCGGCATTGCAGAAGCATTTCTTGTGAAATGCTTGTGCAATTTTAAATGAAGACAGCAAATCATGTCTGCCTGATCTTTAATAAATTGACCCTGTTGTCTTTATGCTCTTTGAGGCCTGTTTGAACATGGCAAGTGGTTATCGCCATGCAGAATGCAGATCAGAAGCTGTTTTTTGGTGATCCCCATACTACAGGTTGGGGATTGTTGGTGGCCTAGTGGCCGTCATTACCAAGCCTTTAACAGGAGTGCTGATTACATCACAAAGGGGTGGTGCCAACGTAGCTGCAAGGGAGCTGGATGAGGGAGGTAACTCAAGATCTCAATCTCAGCTAAAGGAGCTAAAGATGATCAAGTACCCTCATCTAAAAAAGAATTACCTGCACTTTCAAACGGTGGTAGTCTTGAGAAGCACCAAGCCCCCACCCCCTAAAAAAACCAAAGGAAATAAAAGTCAGAACATCTAAAAGTCACATTCTATTTTGAAGTCCTGGGACTAGCATCCTAATTGGATGCTTAAGGTCCTTTTACATTGGGATTTTGCTACTGAGGAAATCTTGGGGTAAAATATTTTCCTTTAAAAAAAAATAATAAAAAAAAAATATATATATATATATATATAAATATATATATATATATATATATATATATATATATATATATATTGTTCTTGCATCTCATACCCTATATTTTAGCAAGCATTTCATTTTTTTTTTTTATGTTTCTGCACTGAAAATGAAACATTATTTATTTTTAGATTAGAGAGGACCACAAGTGTCCAGTGATTGAGCTGTGGTAATCTTCTTTATTAAAGGGACAGTTCACCCTAAATTGTTCTCCCTTTTTTGTTCTCAATAATCTACTTTACCTGCTGGATTATATTGAATTGTTACAAATAGCTCCTTTACCTTTATATTGATATTTGAATTAGCTGATCCCTACTTATACTGAACGTTTCTATACTTAAGTATATAGGCTATAGAAAAGGTGCGTAAACATAGCCAGCAGAAGAAATTATACTCCCAGCAGTGAAAGAGAGAAAGTTCTAAAATATTTACTTTCAAATGTTCTGTATTGAAAAGTATTGTATTGTATAGAGACAGAAATAAGAAATGGAAGTATTTGAGTGATAAAATGTCTGATCTCTTTGTAAGCTTAGAATATTTTGATGAGTTGTGGTTTAAAAGAGCAAATCCAGCTATTTAATTTACAAAAATAACCATAAAGGAACAATTTGTAATATATTGTATACTCTGCAGCTGGTATAACTTAGGTAGATATTAAGAACACATTATGGAGAAAACAATTTTACAGTACACTGTCCCTTTAACCAGCAGGATGCCTAGAGCCAACAATGCTTTTGAGGGCCACAAAAAAAATGTTTTAATTCCTTTTAAAATCAGGAAAAAAAAATTTTGGTTAGAAAATGTTTTAATTTTTTCGTGTATCTGAAATCCCTAATCTAAATAAAGGATAACTTACTGATGCAATTATTTATAATATGCCTGAAGTCTTAAAGCAAGATACACCCTGCTGCCGTGTTGTTATTAAGATAAATATCATCAAGCCTGGATTAAAGCCATTGTCATTTTCTTAAAGGGACAAAAAGTCATAATGTAAACACTCATGATTTAGACAGAGCATACAACTTTCCAATTTACTTCTATTATTTAATTTTCTTCCTTCTCTTGTTATCCTTTGCTGAAATGTTTATTTAGGTAAGCTCATGAGCTGCAAATAACCTAGGTTCTAGCTGCTGATTGGTGGCTGCATATATATACCAATTGTCATTGGCTCACCCATGTGTTCAGTTAGAAACCAGTAGTTCATTACTGCTCCTTCAACAAATGATACAAAGAGAATGAAGCAAATCTGATAATAGAAGTAAACTAGAAAGTTGTTTAAAATTGTATTTTCTACCTAAATTATGAAAGAATTTTTTTGGATTTTATGTCCCTTTAAATATAGCTATTACTGAATCCATTGCTGCCTTTACATTTACAACATCATTTGGAAAGCTATACCGCCATTTTGTAACATTTAAAACATGTACTTCAAATTGAACAATAAAATGTTGAATTCTGTGGCATATTTTATAATATTTCATAGCGATTTCTCTTTTTATTACTAGATCATTAAAAAAATAATATTTCACAAAATATTAATTCATCCAAAAGTAAGTTCCTCAACACTTACTAAAGAAAATAACACGACAGTATTTTAGATAAAAGCGCTTCACTTTTTCAGTAAATTCACTATAAATATTATTTCTCTAAATGCAATGCCCATGAGGGATAATGGCTTTGATATCTGTATATTTGTTTTCTTTGATGAAAATGTTATGCTGAAATATTTAATTCCTCCATGGCTAGTTAGCTGCTGTGCATCCCTACAGGCGACACAATTGTCATTCTAACATTACAATACAACGGCATCTCCCTGTGGCTGAATTACCCCTAACAGAATTGTAGTTTTGGGCTTTCCATTCATTTTACCAATACAGTTATGATGTTTGGCAATAGAATATTGGCTCACTATTTTAATTATATTATTTTTGTTTTATGCTTTAACCCTTTAATGACCATAGCACTTTTCCATTTTCTGTCCGTTTGGGACCAAGGCTACTTTTACATTTTTGCGGTGTTTGTGTTTAGCTGTAATTTTCCTCTTACTCATTTACTGTACCCACACATATTATATACCGTTTTTCTCGCCATTAAATGGACTTTCTAAAGATACCATTATTTTCATCATATCTTATAATTTACTATAAAAAAATTATAAAATATGAGGAAAAATTGAAAAAAAACCCACTTTTTCTAACTTTGACCCCCAAAATCTGTTACATATCTACAACCACCAAAAAACATCTATGCTAAACAGTTTCTAAATATTGTCCTGAGTTTAGATATACCCAATGTTTACATGTTCTTTGCTTTTTTTGCAAGTTATAGGGCAATAAATACAAGTAGCACTTTGTTATTTCCAAACCATTTTTTTTTTCAAAATTAGCGCTAGTTACATTAGAACACTGATATCTTTCAGGAATCTCTGAATATCCATTGACATGTATATATTTTTTTTTAGTAGACAACCCAAAGTATTGATCTAGGCCCATTTTGGTATATTTCATGCCACCATTTCACCGCCAAATGCGATTAAATACAAAAAATTGTTCACTTTTTCACAAATTTTTTCACAAACTTTAGGTTTCTCACTGAAATTATTTACAAACAGCTTGTGCAATTATGGCACAAATGGTTGTAAATTCTTCTCTGGGATCCCCTTTGTTCAGAAATAGCAGACATATATGGCTTTGGCGTTGCTTTTTGGTAATTAGAATGCCACTAAATGCCACTGCGCACCACACGTGTATTATGCCCAGCAGTGAAGGGGTTAATTAGGGAGCATGTAGGGAGCTTTTTGGGGTAATTTTAGCTTTAGTGTAGTGTAGTAGACAACCCCAAGTATTGATCTAGGCCCATTTTGGTATATTTCATGCCACCATTTCACCGCCAAATGCGATCAAATAAAAAAAAACGTTACATTTTTCACAATTTTAGGTTTCTCACTGAAATCATTTACAAACAGCTTGTGCAGTTATGGCACAAATGGTTGTAAATGCTTCTCTGGGATCTCCTTTGTTCAGAAATAGCAGACATATATGGCTTTGGCATTGCTTTTTGGTATTTTGAAGGCCGCTAAATGCCGCTGCGCATCACACGTGTATTATGGCTAGCAGTGAAGGGGTTAATTAGGTAGCTTGTAGGGAGCTTGCAGGGTTAATATTAGATTTAGTGTAGAGCTCAGCCTCCCACCTGAAAGTCTGCCAGTACTAAAATAAAAGCTATATTTGTTTTTTTGGTGGTTTTTTTTAAAGCATACTTACATATGCTGCTGTGTACTATCCCCCCTTAGCCCCCAACCTCACTGATCCCCCCCAAACAGCTTCCTAACCCTCCCACTCTAACTTAATGGGCGCCATCTTGGGTACTGGCAGCTGTCTGCCAGTACCCAGTTTAGAAGAAAAAAGGTTTTTGTTTTACATTTTTTTAACTTTTCTGTAGTGTAGCTTCCCCCCACCCAAAAACCAACCCCCCACCCCTCCACGATCTCTTTTTGTGCTTTTTTTTTTGTGTGCTTATGGCACTTTTAACTTTATACTTTTTATTAATTTTCCTTAGTGTAGCGGTTCCCACCCGCTCCCGCCCCGTGCACGCGCCCGCCCGCCACCCTCCGTGCACGCGCGTCCGTGCGCGCCCCCGGCGGTCCCGCCCCCGATCCCGCCCCCCTCGACGTCACACGGCACACCGATGGCCGCCCACCCGCCTCCCAAGTCGGCTCCCACCCACCAACGATACCGGCCATCGATGTCCGGTGCAGAGAGGGCCACAGAGTGGCTCTCTCTGCATCGGATGGCCATGTAAGGTTATTGCAGGATGCCTCCATATCGAGGCATCACTGCAATAACCGGAAAGCAGCTGGAAGCGAGCAGGATCGCTTCCAGCTGCTTTCCACACCGAGGACGTGCAGGGTACGTCCTCAGGCGTTAACTGCCTTTTTTTTGAGGACGTACCCTGCACGTCCTCGGTCATTAAGGGGTTAAAGGGACCGTAAAATCATCATTAGAAATTCATGATTTAGACAGAGCATACCATTTTAAACAACTTTCCACTTGACTTCGATTATTTAATTTGCTTCCTTCTCTTGCTATCCTTTGCTGAAATATTTATCTAGGCAAGCTCAGGAGGAGTAGCAAAGAACCTAGGTTCTAGCAGCTGATTAGTGGCTACATATATATATTGATTGCCATTGGCTCACCCATGTGTTGAGTTAGAAGCCAGTATTGCATTGCTGCTCCTTCAACAAATGATACCAAGAGAATGACAGAAATTAGATAATAGAAGTAAATTAGAAAGTTGTTTATAGTTATAGTTCAGTTAGAAACCAGTAGTGCATTGCTGCTCCTTCAACAAATACCAAGAGAATTAAACAAATTTGATAATTGAAATAAACTGGAAAGTTGTTTAAAATTGGATGTTCTACCTAAATCATGAAAGAAAAATTTTGTGTTTCATGTCCCTTTAAGCATTGAAAATAATTTATCTTACTCACTCTGCCTTTCTCTTTTTCTATTCATTATTTTGTCATTTTCCCTCTCTTTCTCCCTATCTCTTTCTATCTCCCTCATCTTCTCTCCTTCCCTCCCTTTCTCCTCACTTCCCTTCCTCTCTCTCTCTCTGTATACATACAAGAATATGTTACACATCTAATTTACAAATGTCTAAGTCTGCTTCTCTCTGGGCAGACTCAATTTATGTTTCTGAATACATATGTAAGTATAGGTTTATGGCACTTGTGCAAACCTAGGGTCTAGTATTTCTTGCTATACCTTAGGTAATATAAAATCTATGTAGTAGAATATATTTTTGTTTCAGTTAAAAGAAAGGAAACTTCTTTAATTAATCTATAAATAAAAGAGAAAAACAAATCCATAGTTTTTTTTGGTTTGGTTTTGTTTATTCCTCCCCTGAAAGGTAGATAGAAATATGTAAGTTAAAATCATGTACATTTTTATTTCCAAAATAACATAATAAATAAATGTATATATGAGGTTGCTTTATCACTGTGTGCCAATAACTGTCCAAAGTAGCTGAGGGATATTTGACAATCTTTTTGAGAAATTTGACATTGTAATACAAAAGCTTAACTGGGTTTTAAGATTCCGTCCTCTGGCATTATTTACAGACGTTTTCATTAAAAACGTATGTGCCAACTTAGTACTCAGCTGGCAGCTTGTATTTTTTTTAAGATTTTGTCAAGAATTTGGACAGATAAGAATATTAGGGACATTGGATTTTTACATTTTGAGTCTAATAAATGATGTTTCTACAGAACATCACTGAGATTTGTCCTCGAAGTGACAAATCTATTCCAATTGTAAACTTCATGCAGAGCTGTGCAATACTTTGAGTTGGTACAATGCCACTGTAAAACTTAGAGAATGGGAAAAAACTGCTTTTAAACTCAATGCAGTTTGCCCATTTTAGTAATTTGTTGATGCAAAACTGATAATTCACCTTTTACAAACGTGACTGCTGAGAATCTTAGAGGGAAGGGTGAAGTAAACAAAAGCTTATATAAATTTCCTAAAAGTATTAACAAAGTCTCCCTGGGAGAAAGTAAAACAAGCACAAATTTAGATGTATTTTACAGCAAAAGAAATAAAGAATGTATATTGAAATAATGTTTCATTTGGAATAATAAAAAATACTATACATTGTTGAAATGTCAAGCTCAATGGTCCTTTAAGATTTGTCTGATATGGTGTTCTATAGCAACACAACAGAAATGTATTGTAATTACAAGGTTTTACTGCCCCGTAAAAAATCATTGACCACCCCACTAGAACTCCGATAGTCAGTGATCAAACATTTGCATAAGCTCTTTTGAAAGTGTCTTACCTAATAGCTGTGCTTGTAATTATTGTCATTACATGTTACTAGTAGTTTGGGTTTGATGCACAGACTATCATGCATTGGGCCCAATATAATTATAGATAATAAAGGCAGGAATGGCCACTAACAGAACAATGAAAACCATGGTGAAGCAATGCTTAATTAATTTCTAACATGATTTTACTTTACAGTAAAACCCATCAGCAACTTCTAGAGAGTCTATGAATTTTGGCAAGTGCAGATTTGCTCCTTCCCCTATCCAAAAGAAAGGCCAAACATAAAATACTAGTACCAAAAATAATTTTATATATATTTTCACAAAATATCACTTCATTTTTTAACTCACCCAGTACTCCTATTTATTAACTTCCAATTTGTGCTTGTGCAAAGAAAACAAGGATTTTTTTTTTAAAATATTTATTTTTATTAAGATTTAATATTTTCAAGAAACATTAGATTTCGCAATACGGAATTCAAAGTACATTTAGCTGAGTAAACAGTGCATGAGTTAACATTAAAGTTCTCTGTTCATCAAAGACATCTTTGCTGATAATATAATGTCTGTTTTTACAGTCCAAGGCTAATTGCCAATTGTGTCATCTTGGAATGCTCGAATGTGAACTTTGTCTTCCACAAATCTATTATGGGGCATTCTAAGTCATTTTAGACAGAGAGTTATCCGGTACGAAGAGAACATGCTTAACATAAGTTGCAATAAATAATGACTTAAATTGAAATGTAAAACCAATAAAACTTGAACCTAATGAAACAATTTGTCTCAGTATATTTCTTTTTTCAGCCAATGAAGAATTATTACATTTATTGTATTTTGGGATAGGCCACTCAAGGGCCAAAGAACACTAAGTTAAAGTTGCATGAGGGGGTCTGAAATATAGTAAATTTTAGAGGCCTCAAATGGGCCTGTGAATGGAATGGGGATACTAGGTTTGAGTTGTTCATATGATCTGTATTTATATTTATTCGGTAGAACAGGGAGATGAGTGGTAAGGAAAATAGTGAGAGAAAAAGAGAGAGAAATGAAGAGAGAAGAAGAAAAAGAAAAGAAAAGGGGGAGGGGCAGAGATGGGAAAATAGGCAGAAACCTATATCTGAGTCTCACAATCTGTTTTTTCTCTTTTTTTCCCCCTTCTTTGTACTTTTCCCACCATCAAAAAAGAGAGAATTTTCTGTTCTCTAAGAGGCTCCCAGGGCTCCTAGATCTCTATATACAAATCGATCTGTTGGCAAGAGCTGTATACAAAGTTCTCCATAGATTTCAGATAAGTAATTAGATGTATCAATGGCTGCCATTGAGGTGTATTGTTTTTTTTCCAGTTTCTTGTAATTGAAAGTTTTGCAGCCTTTAGAATCGTGATCAATAATATCCATTTAAAATAGGGACACTGCTGGAGATTCAAGTGAAGGAGAGCGACTTCGGGAGGCAGATTCCCAACCAGACCCAGAGAGAGGCAGAGATGATACAATTTGGCCCTAAAAGGTTTATTGAATGGACACGACCACCAGATGAAGTGGGTCACCAGTCATTTGGCATCCCTGCCAACAGAGGGGGGAAGAGTCTGGGAACATCCTATGTAGTTTAAGAGGAACATAATGCCATCTAGTAAGAAGCTTATAATGCAGTTCAAAAAGAGTCATACAGTGGATAGAGATGTTAGTATGGAAAATAGCATCTGTTTATTTTTGCTCTGTAAAAGTTATTTCCCTGTCCTCTTCCCAGTAATACATGTGTCTAGTCTTTGTCAATGTCATGGCGTTTAGTATAAATTGATAATGATCAGACAAGTATGGGTATGTGTTGTCACGCAGGTTTCCCAAGGTGAAAGAGATCTGGGAGTACTGTTCAAGAATCACCACAATCTCATCATCGAGCAAAGCCTCATAAGATCAAATTAAAATTTGAGCAGAGTAGTAAGGTTGTTCACCAAATCAGTATAGGAAAGAGGACCATCTTCAGAGAAGAAGTCAGATAACTTAAGATGTGAAAAGGCCTGATGAATAACAGGGCTTGAGAGCGGAAGGCCATATAGGAGGCCATTTATAGAATGGATTGGAGAAGGGTGGGGGTTTACAAGAGGATTGTGGTGAAGCCTAAGCCAAGAATCTCTACAATGCAGTACTATCTTGTTATGAATGGGAATAGTTGAGGCAAAGTGAGAGGGTATCCACAGTAGATCCTGCAAGGTCATATAAGCCAGTAAGGAAGCTTGTTCCAGTTCAAGTCAGTGTGGAGCAGAGTGAGAAGTGTTCCACTCCGTAATGTGAGATAGTAAAGCAGCTTCATAATAAAACCTAATGTTCAGGAGTCCAAGGCCACCTCTGTGTATTGGACATTGGAGAAGCGAAGCTGCTATTCTTGGGCATTTGCCATTCCAGATATATCTATTAATTATGGCTTGAAATTTGTTTAGTAAGGAGAGTGGGACCTTGACGGGGAGACATCTGAATAAATAGGTTAATTTTGGAAGTTGCATAATTTTAACGGCAGCTATTCTACCAAACCATGAAATAACATCATATCTCCTGGAATTTAGATCTCGCTGAAGGTGAAGCAACAAGGCATTAAAGTTTTAAGGATTATAGTATTGATGTCGTGGGAGAGGAAAAATCCCAAAGTGTTTAATTCCTTGAGAATACCATTGAAATTTATATTTCTTTTTAAGGGTGACAAGAGTGGGATCTGGAAGGTTCAAGGGAAAGACCTCTGTCTTGCTTAAGTTTAATTTGTAGTAAGATATGTTTCCAAACTCGTCTAATAATTTGAACAGGGTGGGGAGTGAAGATCAGTGATAAAAAAGGTTAGGTCATCCGCATACAGAGACAATTTTTGATGATGTCATGTAAGGTGAGACCGTGCACTTGAGGATTGTTTCTAATCGTAGCTGCCAGAAGTTTAATGGAAAGAGCAAAGAGTAGTGGGGATAAAGGGCAGCCTTGTCTGGTCCCATTGTGTATAGTGATTATATCATAGCAGAAGCCAAGGCCACAGACTATGGTGGTAGGGGAGGAGTACAGGGTCCGGACAGCTCTGACAAAGACGTCTGGGAGACCAAAAGTGTGTAGAGTGGAGAACATATAATCCCACCTTACCCTGTCAAACACCTGCTCTGCATCCATTGACAGGGCAACGAGGGGGATTCCAATGTCTGAGATCTCAGTAAAGATGTTGAGTAAACGCCTAGTGTTATCCGGACCCTGTCTGCCTGGGATAAAGCCCACCTGATAAGGATTTACTAGGGTTGGAAGAAGTCTATTTAATCTGGTGGTGAGAATCTTTGCGTATAGTTTTATGTCAACATTAATTAATGAAATTGGCCTGAAGCTCTTTTCCTTCTTTTGGTAAGGTAAGGATCTTTGCTTCTAGGGATTCAGGGCATAAAATACCATCAGAGAAGGCCGAATTATAGAACCTAAGAAGAACTGGGGCTAGTTGTGCGGAAAAGTCTTGTAAAATAATGCCGTAAACCCGTCTGGGCAGGGGACTTATTAGGTTGTAAAGATTTGATAGCGCTTTTTTGTTTCTCAGCAGTAGGGGGATACATAAGGTCTTGAGCCTCTTCCTCTGATACAGTCGGAAGGTCAAGAGATGCTAAAAATTGATATGAGGAACTGACGTCTTAGTACTATCCAGAGACCTATCTAGGTTATATAAGGGGTCATAATAATTAGCAAAAGCTTTTGCAATCTCTTTAGGAGAGAATACCGGCCCTGCTCGTGTTTTAATCATCTGGATTTGTTTTTGTTGGGTGCGTAGACGTAGTTTATGGGCTAGCAGTCGGCCAGTTCTATTACTTTTATAGTAATATAATAGCTTTAGCACTATGAGGTTAGATTATACTCTCTTTTCTTCCATTGAATTGATTTTGGTTTTAATTAAGGCAATCTGTTCTGCCATTAGTTTTGTGGGGGCATTTTTGTTGTGTTGATCTAGGGTTCTAAATTCCGAGTATAGGGATTTCACTTGAATTTTGCGATTGGTTGCAGCCTGTTTGATAAAGTGGCCTCTTAAGTATGCCTTTGTAGCTGCCCATAATGTAGGGTCATCAATATGTACATTGTCATTGATAGCTAAAAAGTCAGCAATAACCTTAGCTGTACTTGTGGAGTAAAGGCCCGTAATTAAGGATGGGTCAAGTTTCCAGCTAGGGGGAAAAATTGCGGGGGTGTATTAGAGATTACTACTGAGACCATGTCGTGGTCTGACCATGGGTAAATTGTAATTTTAGGATGAGAGAGTTTATCTATTAGGTTGGAATGGCACAAAAGATAATCAATCCTGGAGTAGGATTGGTGGGGACTTGAATAGAATGTATAATCTCTCTCAGTAGGGGAGAGGCATCTCCGGGAGTCATATAGATTATGTTGGTACATTATGGTTCAAAATAAATTTGAAGAAGAAATGATCCCTTTATCTATGGGTTTATGAACGGAAGCTTTTTTGTCAATGGTTGAGTCTCAGGTGATGTTAAAATCCCTGCCAATAATTAAAGTTCCCCTACATAATTGGTTGATTAGAGGTAATTCTTTTCTAAGGAAGTTGCTTAGTGTTCAGAGCATAAATAGAAACCAAGGTATATTCGGTATTATCTAGGGTACAGCCTATTATCAGGAATCTGCCCTCCGAGTCCTCCTCAATGTGTTGTAAATCACAAGATACTGATTTATGAATCATAATGGCCACTCCACGCTTTTTGGATGGGTGCAAGGCCATGTGACGGATGGGAAATAGTTTACAGTTTTGGAAAAAGACAGAACCCTGGGGCCAATGAGTCTCTTGAAGGAAAGCAATCTTTACATTAGTTTTTAATAGATACCGGAGAAGTAAGCTTCTCTTGGTTGGCAAGTTTAGGCCTTGTGTATTTAAAGTAGCAATTTTCAAGGACATCTTATTATATGTGAGTACAGAAGGGGAAGAAAGAAAAAAAAATGGGGGGAGGAGAAAGGAAGACTTATAGAAGGGGGATTAGCTATGGGGTGATGTTTTACCGATCAAATTATGTTTGGGTATAGAGTAAAAAGGTGGGTATGAGTAGAATGATTTAAGAAGGTCTGTGATATTTTATACACAGCCAAAACATGCTCTATTCTCCAGAATTGAGTAGAGCAACATACAGGGAGGGGGGTGCCAGGGAGCGAGGAGAAGTAAACTAGTGGGCTAGTTGGAAATATGGAAGTATTAAGGTGAGGTAAGTCCCACCATAGTTGATCCTGAGTTATGAGTAAAACTTTTGTGATTGTCAATAAATGCAGCATTGAGCTAAAATGAGAAAAAAAAAACCAATACAATACAACGTGTAACCATAACAGTATATAGTAGCCACAACATTTATAATATAAATATAGATATGAACCATAAAATTATTAGCTTGCAAACAACAAATGATTAACTAACTAATGAGTTAAAAGGGCAGTCATGAGCATAGCATCGTAGTACTGACCAGGTTGGTAACCAACAACCCTTTATGGTAAACATAAGGAATTATTTAATAATTTCTAGGAATAAAAGAATGGTTATGGTTGCTTAAGTAATGTTCGAGGGAAGGGGATAAAGGGATTGGAGGATTAGGAGGGATAAAAGGATTTAGTGCAATGGGTAGGAGGGTAAATAGAAAGGGGGGAAGGGGACAATAAAAGGAACCAAGGCTCCTTGGGGTATAAAATAAGTCTGTGAAATGTCGAGGGGAAAGAAGGAAGCACCTAAGTTTGTAGGAGAAGAAATCTAATATCCAGGACCCCTGAGTAAGGGGTCCTAGGTAATACTGACAGTCTTTAGGTGCTATTGACGGGCATTTGGAACACCTTCAATCAGGATATTTCTGATACCTAGAAACAAATTAAAGTCAACAGTGCAATTTAACCATAAAAATTATAACAGATAATAGCTAGACAGTGTGAACATAATGCTTTTAGATATAATGTAGAAAAGGATACAGGAGGGTCCACTTGGGTTAGAGTTATGCAGACTGTAAGACTAAAGGACCGCAGCAATGTCCAACAAAATAAGACAAGCTGTGGGTATAAAGGAGTAGTGCAGGAGGTGCAAAAACTTGGTCAGGGGGAATCATTTGACTTAGACTGTGTCTTCTGACGGGTAGGCCGGTGAGGGTCTCCTCTCTTCACCCTGGAGGGGGCAGCTGTTTCCATGTTGGGACTTCAGCCCTTAGAGTAGATGGGGTGTCCCTGTGAGATGAAGAGAAGGCCGTTGTGGGAGCAAATCCCATTTAGTGAGAAGGTCTTTAGCTTGGTCTGGTGAAGTGATGATGTGCTGGGTGTCATCTTTAGTTACAAACAGCCTAACAGGAAATCCCCAATGGTACTTTATACCATTACTCCTCAGAACTTTAGTGTATTCTTGGTAGGCCTTCCTCTGTTGCAGAGTGTGTGGAGAGAGATCAAGGAAGATTTGTAGGGAGTCATACTTAGTATCTTTAAGAGACCCAGAGTTGACTGCTCTCAAAAACATCTCCCTGAAGGTATACAAATTGTCAGGGTGCCAGGAATCAGACTGAGACGAAAAGTGCAAAAATAATAACACCTTTATTAATAACAAGAAATGATAAAAAGTCCACAAGTCAAATAACAGGCCAGGATTCAAAACCAGAGCTGGTAGTCAGACGAGCCGAGTAAGGAGCCAAAGTAAATAGTCAGACAAGCCGAAATCAGGAACAAGGAGAACAGCAGAGTCAGGAACAAGCCAGGAATTGGGAACCAGGAGGGACGTCAGACAGCCAGGTAATACACTGAAACTCTCACAAGCAGGTCTGAGACAACGCAAGGGCAAAGCAAACTGAACAGAGGTCCTTTAAATAATAAGTGATGACCTCACAATTCTGAGACTGCAACCTGTCTCACATGGATGATGTAAACCAGTCTGCCCATAAAAGGGCATGCAGGAAATGAGCAGCATCACACACTATGCACCAGAGTCAGGAAGAGAGGTGAGTAAAATGGCTGCCAGCAGCACATGGCAAACAAATCAGGGAAAAAACCCTGACAGAACCCTCGCCTCAATGACCCCTCCCCCGCGGAAGGACAAAAGGCTTATTGGGGAAATGGGCATGGAAGGCATGGAGAAGGGCAGGAGCATGAACATCAGAGGAGGGAACCCATGAACACTCCTCCAGACCATAGCCCCTCCAGTAAACCAAATACTGTATGCGGCCCCTGGACATACGAGAGTCAATAATGCTGCTGACCTCATATTCTTCATGGTTGTTAACAAAGATAGGATGGGGACGAGGCAACACAGTGGTAAACTGATTACAAATCAATGGTTTCAAGAGGGAGACATGAAAATGAGATGCGCATTGCAGGAGGAAGGTCAAGAGCGTAGGCCACAGGATTGACCCGTCGGAGTTTTCGAAAAGGACCAACATAACGGGGAGTTGCCGGAGATGCTCCTCCAAAGCCGGAATACCTTGAGACATGAATGAATCGGGCAACAAGGATGGTTGAAACCCATAATTCGCCATGAACGGGGATAACTTGGAGGAAGCATTAATAGCTCTATTACGAGCAAACTCTGCCCAAGGCAACAGTTCAGACCAATTATTGTGGTGATCTGAGACATAGCAACGGAGGAACTGTTCCAGAGATTGATTAGACCATTCCGCAGCCCCATTGGATTGAGGGTGATATGCTGAGGAGAAGGAAAGCTGGATCCCCATTTGAGCACAAAAGGAACGCCAAAATCTGGAGACAAACTGGCTAGCCCAGTCCGACACTATCTCCTTGGGTAACCCATGTAAACGGAAGACCTCCCGGGCAAAAATTGAAGCAAGCTCCTGAGCGGTAGGCAGCTTCTTCAAGGGAATGCAATGTGACATTTTAGAAAAATGGTCAACCACCATAAGGATAACAGTATTGCCACTGGAAATAGGGAGCTTGACAATGAAGTCCAATGAAGTCCACCATTAGCAATAGGTTGAAGAAGACCCACAGGAAGACATCAAGGAGTCTTATTCTGTGCACAAACTGAGAAGGAGGCAACATACGCAGCAACATCAGAATGAAGACCTGGCCACCAGAATTGTCGAGTGACAGACCAAATCATTTAGTTCTTGCCTGGGTGACCTGCGGCTTTAGGACAGTGGTAAGTGTGCAAAAGTTTAGTTTGAAGATTCTCAGGAACAAAACACTTACCACTAGGTTTCTCATGAGGTGCATTGGTTTGTGCAACCAGGATCTCCTCCCCCAAAGGAGAAGTCAAATTGGTACGTATGGTAGCCAATATATGGTCAGGAGGTATAACTGGAGTAGGTACAGACTCCTCCTTTGACAGAGGTGAAAACTGTCAAGAGAGGGCATCAGCCCTAACATTCTTACTACCAGGCAGGTAGGAGACCACATAATTAAACCGAGACAAAAATAGTGCCCATCTGGCCTGTCGGGGGCGACAAACGTTTTGCTTCAGATAGATAAGTTAAATTCTTGTGGTCAGTAAGAATGAGCACTGGTACGCTAGTACCCTTGAGAAGATGCCTCCATTCCTTGAGTGCCAAAATTATGGCCAGTAATTCCCTGTCACCAATTTCTTAATTCCACTCTGCAGGAGACAATTTCTTAGAGAAGAAACTGCACGGATGCAAAGAACCGTCAGGCGTAGGACGTTGAGACAAGAGGGCACCTACTCCACTCTCAGATGCATCTACCTCAAGAATGAAAGGCAGGACAGGGTAAGGATGAGCCAGAACTGGAGTGGCAGCAAAGGCAGTCTTAAGACTATCAAAGGCCTTAATGGCAGTAGGTGACCAATGGAGTGGATCATTCTCTTTACGGGTCATGTCTGTGATAGGTTTGACCAAGGAAGAAAAGTTTTTAATAAACTTTCTATAGTAATTGGCGAAGCCCAAAAACGTTTAATAGACCGAAAACCAACTGGGCGAGGCCACTGCAGAACTGCAGACAACTTGTCAGGATCCATGGAGAACCCTGAAATGGAGATAACATAACCTAGGAAGGTTACTTGAGTCTGATGGAACTCACATTTCTTGAGTTTACAAAACAGGCCATTCTCACGTAGTCTCTGAAGAACCCATGTAACATTAGAACGATGAGCCTCAAGTGTGGGTGAGTGTATGAGGATGTCGTCTAAATACACCACAACACTTTTTCAACATATTTCGTCGGACATAATTAATACATTCCTGGAAAACAGCAGGAGCATTACATAGGCCAAAGGGCATTACAAGATACTCATAATGCCCGCTCCTGGTGTTAAATGCTGTTTTCCATTTGTGGCCCTCCTTGATCCTAACAAGATTGTACACTCCTCTCAAATCAAGTTTAGAAAAGACCATAGCTCCCTTGAGGCGGTCAAAGAGTTCCGTAATGAGCAGAATAGGGTAAGCATTCTTAATGGTAAGACGATTAAGACCCCTATAATCGATGCATGGTCTTAACTCGCCACCCTTTATCTTCACAAAGAAGAAGCCAGCCCCTGCAGGAGAACAGGATTTGCGGATGGTCCCCCGCGACAGAGCATCGGCAACATATTCCTCCATAGCACAATTCTCCGCAACAGACAGAGGGTAAACCCGGCCCCGAGGAGGAATGGCTCCGGGAACTCTTGGTACTCCTCTGGCAAATGAGATACCGAAGAAGTGCACAAGACTTTAACTGGTTTCAGAAGACAAGTGGAAATACATTGCGGAGACCACAACAAAATTTTGGACCTGCGCCAGTCGAGACTGGGATTGTGCTTTTGGAGCCAGGGATAACCCAGATCAATTGGAAAATGCGGAGAATTTATCACCTGGAACTGGAGGGTTTAAAAATGGAGAGCCCCAACAGCCATGGATAATGGAGCGGTTTCGTGAGTAACGAGTGCGGGCTGAAGGGGCCTGCCATCAATGGCCTCAATAGCAAGCAGAACGGACCGAGGCAAAACAGGAATGGAGTGTTCTGATACAAAAGCACTGTCAATGAAATAACCCGCAGCACCAGAGTCATCAAGAGCCTGGGTGACTAAGGAGGAGTCCACCCAGGAAAGGACAACCATGACCAAAGGTTTCTCCTTTAGCGGTTCCAGGGACGAGGATAAACCACCCAAGGTCTGCCCCCAACAGGACCTTAGGTGTGAGCGTTTCCCAGCTGTGTAGGACAAGACTTCAAAAGGTGGCCCTGTAACCCACAATAGACGCAGAGCCCCTCCCTCCGCCTAAAGGCCCTCTGCACCGGGGAGAGACGCGTGAATCCCAACTGCATCGGCTAAGCAGTACCTGGTGACTCAGGACCAGGAGGCATGGGAGGGGAGGGAGGCATGGGTGGGAAAGAACACGGAGGCTTCCGCAAAGCGCTCCTTGAAAGAGGGCCTCTCTCTGAGTCTTATGTCAATTAGGATCAAAAAAGACACTAATGCCTCGAGATCCTCTGGTAAATTTCTGGCAGCAACTTTGTCTTTAATCGCATCAGAGAGCCCATGAAAGAAGGCGGCAACAAGGGCTTCATTGTTCCAACCTACCTCTGCGGCAAGCGTACAGAACTCAATGGCATACTGAGCAACAGCTCTTGTACCTTGCTTAATGGACATGAGTCGTTTAGCAGCAGAGGAGGAGCGAGACGTAACATCAAATACCCTTTGGAAAGAGGCCACAAATTCAGGGTAATTTGAAATCACAGATTTATTAGCCCAGGCAAGAGCTGTGTCCGAGAGTAACGAGATGAGAAATCCCACCTTAGCTCTGTCAGAGGGAAATGCCTGTGGTAACATCTCAAAGTAAATGCCCACCTGGTTCCAAAATCCTCTGCACTGAATAGGATCGCCTCCATATCGCTGAGGTAGAGGTGCAGAACCAGACATACTCCTGGTAGGAATAGGTGCAGCAGTGGAAACAGGAGCAGCCATAACTTGCTGGACACTTTGGTCCAAATGTGCAGTGCGAGTCAGCAGGGTTTGCAGGGCTATTGCAAATTGATCCAAGCGGTGATCCTGTTCATCCATCCTGGAAATTATGGTATGTAAAGGTGGATTATTTGCACCATCAGGATTCATGGCCCTTGCGTAATGTCAGGGTGCCAGGAATCAGACTGAGATAAAAAGTGCAAAAATAATCACACCTTTATTAATAACAAAAAATGATAAAAAGTCCATAAGTCAAATAACAGGCCAGGATTCAAAACCAGAGCTGGTAGTCAGACGAGCCGAGTCAGGAGCCAAAGCGAATAGTCAGACGAGCCGAAATCAGGAACAAGGAGAACAGCAGAGTCAGAAACAAGCCAGGAATCAGGAACCAGGAGGGACGTCAGACAGCCAGGTAATACACAGGAACTCTCACAAACAGGTTTGAGACAACGCAAGGGCAAAGCATACTGAACAGAGGCCCTTTAAATAATAAGTGATGACCTCACAATTCTGAGACTGCAACCTGTCTCACATGGATGATGTAAACCAGTCTGCCCATAAAAGGGCGTGCAGGAAATGAGCAGCATCACACACTATTCACCAGAGTCAGGAAGAGAGGTGAGTAAAATGGCTGCCAGCAGCACATGGCAAACAAATCAGGGAAAAAACCCTGACGAAAAATGTAATCTCACAACCACATCCCTTGGCTTATCCTCTGCAATGGCCCTAGGTCTTATAGCCCAATGCGCTCTATCAATGAGGGACTCAGGATCTTGAAGAGGGTGCAGGTCTTTCTGTGTGGCGGTCTCTGGTATCCCTCTCAGACGAATATTGTTGCGCCTGGAGTGGTCCTCCAGGTCAGCCAATTTTGACTCTAGGGATAAAATTTGGCCTGCCAGACACTCTGAATATGAGATCAGATTAGAGTGGTCTACTAGAAGATCTTCCTGTTTACACTCCAATGTGTCTCCAATAGATGAAATGTATCTTCTTAATTCTAGACAGGATTTGTCAAAATGCTTACATATGGATTCATGATGAGTAGCCAAAATAGATTTAATTGTATCCACCAGGTTGTTATTAGCACCAGTGGGATCAGGTAAACCTAGAGGCATTGCCGACGCTAGGAGACTCTGATCAGCATTAGTTTCAGAGGAGCAAGCTGAGTCTGATAAATCATCTTCAGACCTGTTTTCCGTGATCGTTTGAGTATGTTGAAAGTGGTCTTTAACAGTCCTTTTAGGGGTAGGAAGAGCTTTAGATTTCCTCCCTAATGCTTGCCCAATTTTGGTCTTTGTTGAAATTTAGACTACTCACTGAACAAGGTTAGCAGGGTGTACTAGATATGAAGACACTGATGGATTTAGTACCAGTAGAATTGTAGATATTTCTGCTTGTTACTCAGGATCAAATGATGGGGCCTCAGCCTATAGACATCTATTAATCACTATACATCATGAGCTGTCAGATTAAAACTTATGTCAGTAGCTGGGTGAATAAATTGATGTTGTACTTTCGTTATTACTTTGGTAAATCCAGGCCCAGTATACAATCAGGATGCTCAGCCCTCTTATAGATTTTATGAAGTGCCTTATATTGTTGGTGTTTTGAGATAGCTAGCCCTTTATGTCAGGGCCTATGCAAAAGTGGTAATGGGGCCAACTATAGACAGGAGGCAGTTAGTTTTTATAGGCACTTATAGGGATTTATGCCAAAGATTTATGCCTATAGAGGCCTGTAAAACAGGCACTTGTTTAACAATGGAGCCTATGCGATGTAACAGTTGCATGGGGCCTAATATGGAGACAGAACTCCATGTGGTTGTAAGTTTTTAAGTCTAGGTTTCAGGTGTTGAGTAGAAGGGAGTCGTGGGGCCTTTGCTTGGAGAAGTCTAGAAATTTACAGTGCGCCTTGTGCAGTTGAAAATTAAATGCCTGTACGTACCAGACTGTGGAGAAGACTCGCCACGCTTAAGTAGGCCCACTGATGCCGCTGTGTGAACCGTTACCTGCTGCTTGTTCCATTTATCAGGAAAGTCCAAATATATATCGCCGCCTTCTAAAGGAGATGTGTGATTTAGCCGACTAAGCGGAGCCCCGACCCTCCGACAGTTGCAGGCTGGATGAAGCCACTGGCTAAGCAGTGCGGTAATGGGATACAATCCGGAGTTTACCAGTAGCCCAAGGGGTATTTGTGTGGTCCCTACTCGTACTTAAGCCTTTTCGAGTGGGAACAAAAGTTTTGTGGTAGTTTCTAAGCACTTTTGTCTGATTTTTTTACGGAGCTCACTCTGGATGCCTCTCTTCTTCACAGCTGTTGGCCACGCCCCCTGAAACCAAGGATTTATGAACCCTGCCCTTGACAACAAAATATTGTTAATAGTATAAAACTGCTTATTTGATTCATACACTACCCTCCGTTTTAACTGAGGGATGTTCTGCTATATTTCTTTTGAGAATGAAATGACAATGGCTTCTTAAAGGGACAGTCTAGTCAAAATTAAACTTTCATTATTCAGATAGGGCATGAAATTTTAAACAACTTTCCAATTTACTTTTATCATCACATTCGCTTTGTTCTCTTGGTATTCTTAGTTGAAAGCTAAACCTTGGTAGGCTCATATGCTAATTTCTAAGCTCTTGAAAGCCGCCTCTTATCTGAATGCATTTGACAGTTTTTCACAGCTAGAAGGCATTAGTCCATGTGTGCCATATAGTTAGCATTGTGCTCACCTCCGTGGAGTTACTTATGAGAGGGCACTGATTGGCTTAAATGCAAGTCTGTCAAAAGAACTGAAATAAGTAGGCAGTCTGCAGATGATTATATACAAGGTAATCACAGAGGTAAAACGGATATCAATATAACCGTGTTGGGATTATCTATCTTTTAAGCAATAAACATTCTGAAGTAGACTGTTCCTTTAAGTCTGATAAGCCCCTGAATCGGACACATTTTAGGCTAGATTACAAGTGACACGCTAAATATTATTTTGCAACCCCCCTCAAAGAAAACTTTTAACACAGGTGGGTTAGTGCTAGTAAGTTGAAAGTAATTTGTTTGCATGCAAGGGAAACACAATGCATGCTAACATCGGGACTATCTATAGATAAAGAGGGATATAGAGGTGGTCTTCAATAAAATCCAAAATGTATTAGGTACAAAAAGTTAAAAATCCAACATGCGTACAAAAAAAAGAGAAATTAGCAGTGTAACAACTACAACGCTAACATGTTTTGGCACTGGACCGTATTGATGAATATGGCCCAGTGCCGAAACATGTTAGCGTTGTAGTTGTTGTTACACTGCTAATTTCTCTGTATTTTGGTACCTTCGCATGTTGGATTTTTAACTTTTTGTACCTAATAAATTTTGGATTTTATTGAAGACCACCTCTGTATCCCTCTTTATTCAATTTGAACTGAATCTTTACCAGGATTTAAAGAGGGAGTCTCCTTTAAATATCGCTCTCCAGCCCCCATCTAAGTTTTGCTAGCAATTGCAGCTTAGACCCGGTGTATAGCGGGGCCTAACTATCAAGTTCTGAATAGAGCTTGACAGCCCGTGTTTCTGGCGAGCCTGCAGGCTCGCCAGAAACAGCAGTTATGAAGCAACGGTCTAAAGACCACTGCTCCATAACCCTGTCCGCCTGCTCTGAGCAGGCGAACAGGAATCGCTACAATTCAACCCGATCGAGTAAACCTGGGACCCTAAAACAGCCAGACAATGCAATCTCTCAATCCAACAAACTAGGAACAAGTGAAGGGTGCACAGGCTTATGTAATCACCCCAGACATATACAAAACACGGAAGGCGACTGCAATCTTAGACCGGACCGGGTACACATTGTTTTAATTTACTATTGTCAACTTTGCCTTTTCCCCATGGTATTCTTTATGGAAGATATACCTAGGTAGGCGCCTGGAACACTACATGCTCCAAATTCTTGCCGTATGGCTCGCACAAACATTGGATGAGTGGTGAATACGTCACCACTTAAAAAAAACGGTTTTCCGAAGTGGGACAGCAGTGGTGGGAGCAAGTGTAATAAACAACAGACTATTTTTAACCCTTCCAGGTATGATGTTGCTATAAAATAAAAGTACATGTGTCCAAATGTTTCAACAGAGATGTAAGACCAGATTACGAGTGGAGCGCAAATTAACTCATATGAATATATATATTGTATATATATATATAAATATGTCACATTCCAATGTTCTTCACATAGAATATGTTCTATTCATTCATAAATACAAATTTTCTACATATATCTGATGGTATTTTGGGATAATATATATTTATACATATATATCTGTATATATCTATACCTATATATATATATATATATATATATATATGTATATATATATATATAGGTATAGATATATACATATTGGAATATCTATTTAGAAATACAAAGAACATATTACTTTATGTCCAGAACATTGAAATGTTAAATATTTACAGTAAATATACAGTATAACACTTTTTTAAAATGAATATTGCATAAATATGCTTTAACATGTTTTTATCTACTTAACTGCAAAGGGCTCCAATGCACTTGTATATGTGTCTATATATGTGTACATATGTATTTATGTGTATTCTGTAAATACATATATACACATATAAATACATAAATAAATACATCTTTAGACATGTGTATGTATGTATCTCTATGTTAAAGCCCTTTTATAACTTTTGTGTGCAATATTTTTTTTTGAATAATTTTTATTAGATATTATTATGATTGTAAGTGTAGTTTGTAATTTATTTTTGATGTGTTTTGTGCAACTTTTTTATTTTGTGAAACAGTTAACCAGCGATCTGAAGTCGCGGTAATCATTATAGCGTAAATTACGATTGCGCTCAAGCGATAGTGTTTAATTTCAACTCGTACTACCAGTGGTAAGCCCCGACGAGCGCAAACCTTCTCGATAAACCCCTTATCGCTCGGGCGCAAACATTTGGACTCCACTCGTAATCTAGCCCTTAATATTTACGTTCAATATAGGCTGTGTTTACCTTAACTACAGCATATCATGTCTGCCAGACTTTAATAAATTGACCCCTTAGCGTGTGTTAAACCTCTTGTTAGCATGGCAAGTATTTCAACCCCTAAGGTAGTTTGAAGGAAACAAATAAATACTGACAAATTAAATTTAGTTGGTGCATTTGGTTTTTTTTGTGGAAAAAAACCCAAAGTAAATATTCTTGTTTTGTCACCAATGCACGTCTAATATTAAGTCTTAAATCCTTTATTTCTGTTGTATTTTTATTTGTTTTTTGCTAAATAAGTTATAATCATTTACTTCAAATATTTAATTTGTAATTTGGATTGCCCTAAAATACAACACTTAATTCACATACAGGTAGATTATGAGTTGTGCATTCATAACCCTGAAAAAATGGTAATTTCAGTGTTAAAACAGCAACGCAGCCATTACAAGTCTTGTCGGCATAGCTATACCGCAAGTCTTTTAGCCTGTAACGCAACGTCAGTCCTGCACTCGAAAAAATTACGTTTTTTCATGGGACTTCCATAGCGCTGCCATTACGGGTTTTGCGGTGAGGCTAAAAAAGCTTGCGTTACACCCTATACCGTCAAGATCCGTAACGCCATCTGAGAGCTGTAGTTTACTGTTACATAAAACTCATAACTAAAGTGTTACAAAGTACACTAACACCCATAAACTAACTATTAACCCCTAAACCGAGGCCCTCCCTCATCGCAAAACACTATATTAAAGTTATTAACCCCTAATCTGCCACTTCCGACATTGCCGCCACTAATAAAATTCATTAACCCCTATTCCGCCGCTCCCCGACATCGTCACCACTATACTAAAGTTATTAACCCCTATTCCCCCGCACCCCAACATTGCCCACACTGTAATAAAGATATTAACCCCTATTCCGCCGCTCCCCGACATCGCCGCCACTAAATAAAGTTACTAACCCCTAAACCTCAGACTTCCCACATCACTACCACTAAATAAACCTATTAACCCCTAAACCGCAGCCCCCCACATCTCCTAAACCTAACCCTAACCCTAACTGTAACCCTAACCCTAAACCTAACTTTAACATAATTAAAATAGAGCTAAATTAAAACAATTATTAACTAAATGATACCTATTTAAAACTAAATACATACTTACCTGTGATATAAAACCTAAGCTAGCTACAATATATCTGATAGTTATATTGTAGCTAGCTTAGGTTTTATTTTTATTCCACAGGTAAGTTTGTATTTATTTTAACTAGGTAGACTAGTTAGTCAACTGTTATTAACTATTTACTAACTACCTAGTTAAAATAAATACAAACTTACCTGTGAAATAAAACCTTAGCTGCCTTACACTAAAACCTACCATTACAAAAAAAAAAACAACTATCATTACAAAAAATAAAAAACACTGAAATTAAAAAAAATAAAAAAACCTAACATTACAAAAAATAACAAACAAAATTATCATAAATAATAAAAATTAGGTTAGGGCTAGGTTTAGGGTTATGATTAGGGTTAGGGGTTAATAGCTTAATTTCGGTTGTTGCGATGTGGGGGGCTGGCGGTTTAGGGGTTAATAGGTTTATTTAGTGGCGGTGATGTGGGAGGCCGGAAGTTTAGGGGATAATAGCTTTATTTAGTGGCGGCCATGTCGGGGAGCGGCGGAATAGGGGTTAATATCTTTATTATAGTGAGGGCGATGTTGGGGTGCGGGAGAATAGGGGTTAATAACTTTTGCATAGTAGCGGCGATATCGGGAGCGGCAGATTAGGGGTTAATAGATGTATTTTGGTGGCGGCAATATCTGGAGTGGCAGATTAGGAGTTAATAACATTATGTAGGTGTTGGCGATGTCGGGGGCAGCAGGGACATGCACTCATAGGAGGCAGGGGAGGCAGTGCCTACCCTGCCATATGTGGCCAAAGCTTAATTACATTTTAATTAAAACAAAAACAAAAAAGTCCCCAAAAAATATTTCCCCCCCATGTAATGCTATGGAGAGGCAGATACAGGAACGCTTCTCTCCATTGCAGTACATGGGTCAAAGGAAAAGCTGTGCTGCAGCGCCACCTGTGTTCTGTCAATATATTAGCAGAAAAAATTGGGACCAATAGGAGGCACCCCTCTCATGCCTCCTAGCAATTGAAGGATATATAGATTAATCAGAAGGAGGATGCAGTGAGCAGGGTCATGTGACACAACTGGAAGCTGAGGTAACCTAAGAATAGATGAGATGACACCAAGCAGAAGAGTAAAGTAGTATTCTACATCTCTTGTGATTCACAAATTGTGTTCAGATACAGCTCATTAACAGGGGGGGGACAGTAAGTGAGCATAACCCAATACTGACAGGAAATCAAAGGGTCAATTCAAATTTAAAACCCAGAGTTTGAAGTTAAGTGTGTAGTGTCCACATTATTTAAATTAAAGTTTTTGACATTGAATATTGCTAAGCCTCCCTTTTTCATGGTTATTTAATTTAATTAGGTACAAACTCCATATATGTTCTGTCTGTTCAGTCAGAGGGGGGTAGTTATCAAGCCGTCAACCTCAAATACGCTGGAATTCCGCAGCATATTTGTGGCGAGGCTGATTCGCCTTAGTTATCAAGCCCTAGATACCGGCAAAAGTAGAATTTTGTGACGTAAGCTTCGATCCGCCGGACTCAGTCCGACACAGATCGATTCTTACGTCACTCCAGATGTTCCGATGTGCGGCACAATCTGACTACTTTTGCTAGTTATCAAAAAACTAGCAGGTACACTCTGCACTTTTCCGGCCCAGCGTACCTGGTTTTCAAACCGCCGCCCTGGAGGCGGCGGATCCCATAGGAATCAATGGGAGTCTGACCATAGCGAAAGTTCATGTTCGCTGCTGCCAGACATCCCATTGATTTCTATGGGAGCTGTCTGCACCTAACACCCTAACATGTACCCCGAGTTTAAACACCCCTAATCTGTCCCCCCTACACCGCTGCAACTAAATAAATGTATTACCCACTAAACCACCGCTCTCGGAGCCCACCGCAACTATATTAAACATGTTAACCCCCTATACCGGCGCCCCCGGAGCCCCCCGAGCCCCCCGCAACTAAATAAAGTTAGTAACCCCTAAACCGCCGCTCCTAGACCCCGCCACAACTCTTATAAATGTATTAACCCCTAAACCGCCGCTCCCGGACCCCTCCGCAAACCCCTAAACCTAAGTCTAACACTAACCCTAAAACCCCCCTAACTTAAATATTAATTAAATAAATCTAAATAATATTTATCTTATTAACTAAATGAATCCTATTTAAAACTAAATACTTACCTTTAAAATAAACCCTAAGATAGCTACAATGTAATTAATAATTACATTGTAGCTATTTTAGGATTTATATTTATTTTACAGGTAACTTTGTATTTATTTTAGCTAGTTAGAATAGTTATTAAATAGTTATTAACTATTTAATAACTACCTAGCTAAAAGAAATACAAAATTTCCTGTAAAATAAATCCTAACCTAAGTTACAATTAAACCTAACACTACACTATAATTAAATTAATTAAATTAATTACCTACAAATAACTACAATTAAATACAATTCAATAAACTAGCTAAAGTACAAAAAATAAAAAAAGCTAAGTTACAAAAAATAAAAAAATAATCAGCCAATCGGATTGAACTTGAATCTGATTGGCTGATTGAATCAGCCAATCAGATTTTTCTACCTTAATTCCGATTGGCTGATAGAATCCTATCAGCCAATCGGAATTCGAGGGACGCCATCTTGGATGATGTCACTTAAAGGTACCGTCATTCGTCGTTAGTCGTCGGGAAGAAGAGGATGGATCCGCATTGGCTCTTCTGAAGATGGCTCCGCTCTGCTCCGGATGGATGAAGATTGAAGACGCCGCCTGGATGATGACTTCTATTGGATCGAAGACCTCTTCAGCGCCGCCTGGATGATGACTTCATCGGATGGAAGATTTCTTCAGCGCCCCTTGAGAATGACTTCTGCCACTCCGGATCTCCTCTTCAGTTCCATTGGTGCTCGGCTGAGTGAAGACGAAGATAAGGTAGGATGATCTTCAGGGACTTAGTGTTAGGTTTATTTAAGGGGGGTTTGGGTTAGATTAGGGGTATGTGGGTGGTGGGTTTTAATGTTGGGGGGGGTTGTATTTTTCTTTTACAGGCAAAAGAGCTGTTTTATTTGGGGCATGCCCCGCAAAAGGCCCCTTTAAGGGCTGGTAAGGCAAAAGAGCTGTTTACTTTTTAATGTAGAATAGGGTAGGGATATTTTTTATTTTGGGGGCTTTGTTATTTTATTAGGTGGCTTAGATTAGGTGTAAGTAGCTTAAAATTGTTGTAATATTTTTTAAATGTTTGTAACTTATTTTTTTTATTTTTTGTAACTTAGCTTTTTTTATTTTTTGTACTTTAGTTAGTTTATTGAATTGTATTTAATTGTAGTTATTTGTAGGTAATTAATTTAATTAATTTAATGATAGTGTAGTGTTAGGTTTAATTGTAACTTAGGTTAGGATTTATTTTACAGGTAATTTTGTATTTCTTTTAGCTAGGTAGTTATTAAATAGTTAATAACTATTTAATAACTATTCTAACTAGCTAAAATAAATAAAAACTTACCTGTAAAATAAATATAAATCCTAAAATAGCTACAATGTAATTATTAATTACATTGTATCTATCTTAGGGTTTATTTTACAGGTAAGTATTTAGTTTTAAATAGGAATAATTTAGTTAATGATAGTGTAGTGTTAGGTGTAATTGTAACTTAGGTTAGTTTTTATTTTACAGGTAAATTTCTCTTTATTTTAGCTAGGTAGCTATTAAATAGTTAATAACTATTTAATAGCTATTGTACCTAGTTAAAATAAATTGAAAGTTGCCTGTAAAATAAAAATAAATCCTAAGATAGCTACAATATAATTATTATTTATATTGTAGCTATATTAGGGTTTATTTTAAAGGTAAGTATTTAGTTTTAAATAGGATTCATTTAGTTAATAAGATAAATATTATTTAGATTTATTTAATTAATATTTAAGTTAGGGGGTGTTAGGGTTAGTGTTAGACTTAGGTTTAGGGGTTAATAATTTTATTAGAGTTGCGACGGTGTGGGGGGGGCAGGATAGGGGTTAATAAGTTTAATATAGGTTGCGGCGGAGTCCGGGAGCGGCGGTTTAGGGGTTAAACTATTTATTTAGTTGCGGCGGGGTCCGGGATCCGCAGGATAGGGGTTAATAAATTTATTCTAGGTGGCGGCGGTATAGGGGGGGCATGATAGGGGTTACTAGGTATAATGTAGGTGGCGGCGGTGTCCGGGAGCGGCGGTTTAGAGGTTAATACATTTATAAGAGTTGCGGCGGGGTCTAGGATCAGCGGTTTAGGGGTTAGTAACTTTATTTAGTTGCGGGGGGCTCCAGGGGCGCCGGTATAGGGGGTAGAACAGTGTAGTTAGTGTGAGTGCTTAGTGACAGGCTAGCAATAAAGCGGTCAAAAAGCCGAAGAGCAGCGAGATCGGATGAGTGATAACTCTCACAATCCGCTGCTCATCGCCCCGTACTTGGTGCGCGGCTTTTTTACAGCTTTTTTGATAACTTAGGTGAACGTATTCAGGTCCGCAGCGGCGATGGTAGGCGAGCTTAGGCGGGCGTATTGGGCCGGCGAAGGCAGGTAAAGTAGACGGCTTCATAACTACCCCCCATTGGATGCAGTATCTATTTTCTTTTTTCTCTGTGTTATTTAAAGACTGCTGTTAACTTGTAATTCACAAATCAATTGAAAGCTGTTGCATTGTGTTTTTAATATGTGCTGCTTTTATACAAGTTTATATTAATAAAAGGAGATAATGAGTCATTTAAAAAATATATGTAATTATTGCAGCTAAATGTTTTTAGAAATAATGCCACTGTAAAGTAACTGGTTAAACACATAATCAAAGGGAGACATTTAAAATTAAACTTTCATGATTTAGGTAGAGCATGCTATTTTAATAGACTTTTCTAGTTGTTTATATTTTGAGAATTAGCATCATCTGTTACTGGCCCCATGTCAGCAAATCAAATTAGTTTTTGAAAGGAACATGAAAGTCATAATTACATTTCCATCATTCAAATCGAAATTGCACAAAAAAATAAATAAATAAACTTTCTATTTTACTTTTATTATTATGTACTTCATTCTTTTGGTATCCTTTGGTGTCCTTTGTTGAAGAGCATACCTAAGTGGGATGTGCACGTGCGTTTCTTGAACACCATATTGTAGCAGCTGTGTTGGCAGTATTGATAGCTTGTCCTTTGTGTAAAATTTGTATTCTAAATTATTTCTATTTTTGCAATACAGTAGTGATTAGAGAAGAGATTGTGTATCATTCTAATTGCTTAGTAACTGGCACTGTGCCACAGAATTGTGTGAGTGTATATGTGAGCAGAGTGTGTGTGGGTGTCAGTGAGCAGAGTATGTGTGCTTTATTCTCCAGGTAATCAATACATTTCCGATGAGCTGGTGCTTTAGAGCAGTGTTTCTCAACAATGGTCCTCAAGTACGTCCAACATGCCAGGTTTTCATTATAGCTGAATCAGTGCACAGGTGAAGTAATCAGCTGATCAGTAACTCAGTGGTTACTAACTTGCTCTCATCCATCACCTGATTATGTCACCTGTGCACTGGTTTAGCTATCATTTAAACCTGCCCTGTTGGGGGTACTTGCGGCCCTCTGTACATGTGTTTCTCCGGTGTATCATATCTAGTGCCTCACCAGCCTCTGACCTCACTGCACATCACTGGGGGGCAGCAGATTAGGGGTGTTTAGAAGTGGGGTTTATGTTAGGTTTAAATGTAACTTTTCTTTCCCCATAGACATCAATGGGGCTGCGTTACGGAGCTTTTCATTCTGCGATCGCAGGTGTTAGTTTTTTTCTAACACGCTCTCCCCATTGATGTCTATGGGGAAAGCGTGCACGAGTACGAGCACGTCAAAGCAGAGCTTGGATTTTGTGCTGTATGGAGCTCAAGGCAACCATATTGCACGCACAAGCAAACTTTTTAAAAACTTGTAATGGCAGCGCTATGGAGGCTGATATAACGCAACATTTGTTGCATTCGTTAAATACCCTCTATAGCTCAAAACTTGTAATCTAGGCGTGAGTGCACTAATACTGTTCTGTGCTATCCATTAAAAGTTTAGGGCATGCTAAAAAAGTTTCAGCCACTTTTAGACGCGTTAATAAAAGTTTAATATACATGGTAAGTTAGCTACAAGAATTAACAAATAAAAACTAATGTACACCCCTTGGCCTCTAGTTATCAACGTGTCTACTTACCTGCCTTTGCCAGCCCAATACGCCCGCCTAAGCTCGCCTACCATCGCCGCCGCGGACCTGAATAAGCTCGCCAAAGTTATCAAAAAAGCTGTCAAAAAGCAGCGCACCAAGTACGGGGCGATGAGCAGCGGACTGTGATAGTTATCACTCATGCGATCTCGCTGCTCTTCAGTTTTTTCACAGCTTTATTGATACCCCTGTCACTAAGAACCCACACTAAACTACACTGTTCTACCCCCTATACCGGTGCCCCCGGAGCCCCCCGCAACTAAATAAACTGATTAACCCCTAAACCGCTGCTCCTAGACCCCGCCGCAACTATAATAAATGTATTAACCCCTAAACCACCGCTCCCGGAGCCCACCGCCGCTCTAATAAACTGATTAACCCCTAAACCGCCACTCCCGGACCCCGCCGCCACCTACATAATACCTATTAATCCCTATCCTGCCCCCCCTATACCGCCACTTATAATAAATTTATTAACCCCTATCCTGCCGATCCCGTATCCCGCCGCAACTAAATAAAATGTTTAACCCCTAAACCGCCGCTCCCGGACCCCGCCGCAACCTATATTAAACTTATTAACCCCTAATCTGCCCCCCCTACACCGTCGCCACCTATAATAAATTTATTAACCCCTATCCTGCCACCCCTATACCGCCGCAACCTATAATAAAATTATTAACCCCTAAACCTAAGTCTAACCCTAACACCCCCCTAACTTAAATATTAATTAAATAAATCTAAATAAAATTACTCTTATTAACTAAATTAATCCTATTTAAAACTAAATACTTACCTATAAAATAAACCCTAATATAGCTACAATATAACTAATAATTATATTGTAGCTATTTTAGGATTTATTTTAATTTTACAGGCAAATTTCAATTTATTTTAACTAGGCACAATAGCTATTAAATAGTTATTAACTATTTAAGAGCTACCTAGTTAAAATAAAGATACATTTACCTGTAAAATAAAAACTAACCTAAGTTACAATTACACCTAACACTACACTATAATTAAATAAATTATTCCTATTTAAAACTAAATACTTACCTGTAAAATAAACCCTAAGAAAGCTACAATGTAATTAATAATTACATTGTAGCTATTTTAGGATTTATATTTATTTTACAGGTAACTTTGTATTTATTTTAACTAGGTAGAATAGTTATTAAATAGTTAGATTTCTTAAGGGCATGCCCCGCAAAAGGCCCTTTTAAGGGCTGGTAAGATAATAGAGCTGTTAACTTTCGTAATTTAGAATAGGGTAGGGCATTTTTTTATTTTTGGGGGCTTTGTTATTTTATTAGGAGGCTTAGATTAGGTGTAATTAGCTTAAAAATCTTGTAATATTTTTTTATTTTTTGTAACTTAGTTTTTTTTATTTTTTGTACTTTAGTTAGTTTATTTAATTGTATTTAATTGTAGGTATTTGTAGATAATTAATTTAATTTATTTAATGATAGTGTAGTGTTAGGTTTAATTGTAACTTAGGTTAGGATTTATTTTACAGGTAATTTTGTATTTCTTTTAGCTAGGTAGTTATTAAATAGTTAATAACTATTTAATAACTATTCTACCTAGTTAAAATAAATACAAAGTTACCTGTAAAATAAATATAAATCCTAAAATAGCTACAATGTAATTATTAATTACATTGTAGCTATCTTAGGGTTTATTTTACAGGTAAATATTTAGTTTTAAATAGGAATAATTTAGTTAATGATAGTGTAGTGTTAGTTGTAATTGTAACTTAGGTTAGTTTTTATTTTACAGGTAAATTTGTCTTTATTTTAACTAGGTAGCTATTAAATAGTTAATAACTATTTAATAGCTATTGTGCCTAGTTAAAATAAATTGAAATTTGCCTGTAAAATAAATATAAATCCTAAAATAGCTACAATATAATTATTAGTTATATTGTAGCTATATTAGGGTTTATTTTATAGGTAAGTATTTAGTTTTAAATAGGATTAATTTAGTTAATAATAGTAATTTTATTTAGATTTATTAAAATAATATTTCAGTTAGGGGGGTGTTAGGGTTAGGGTTAGACTTAGGTTTAGGGGTTAATTAGTTTAATATAGATGGCGGCGGTATAGGGGGGGCAGGATAGGGGTTAATAAATTTATTATAGGTGTCGGCGGTATAGGGGGGGCAGGATAGGGGTTAATAGGTATTATGTAGGTGGCGGCAGGGTCCGGGAGCGGCGGTTTAGGGGTTAACATATTTATTATAGTTGCGGCGGGGTCCGGGAGCGGCGGTTTAGGGGTAATACATTTATTTAGTTGCGGCGGTGTAGGGGGGGGCAGATTAGGGGTGTTTAGACTCAGGGTACATGTTAGGGTGTTAGGTGCAGACATTTCCCATAGGAATCAATGGGATGTCGGGCAGCAGCGAACATGAACTTTCGCTATGGTCAGACTCCCATTGATTCCTACGGGATCCGCCGCCTCCAGGGCGGCGGATTGAAAACCAGGTACGCTGGGCCCGAAAAGTGCAGAGAGTACCTGCTAGTCATTTGATAACTAGCAAAAGTAGTCAGATTGTGCCGAACTTGCGTTCGGAACATCTGGAGTGACGTAAGAATCGATCTGTGTCGGACTGAGCCCGGCGGATTGAAGCTTACGTCACAAAATTCTACTTTTGCCGGTGTGTAGGGCTTGATAACTAAGGTGAATCAGCCTCGCCACAAATACGCTGAGGAATTCCAGCATATTTGCGGTTGACGGCTTGATAACTAGGGGTCCTTATATCATTTTGTGTATACTGCTGCTGGGGTAATTTTGCACCAAGAAACATTTGTCCCCTTCAGTTTTAACAGTGTGTCTATGACAAGCAGGATTTTAAAAAAGTTTATTTTTTCCTTGGTTAAGCTACATTTTCTTAAACAAAAGTCTTGGGTCTAGATTACTAGTGGAGCACAAAATTGTTAGGGCAAAATGTTTCAGTCATTATGCAATTTGGTTACATATTTAAATATTTACTTGTAATATGAGGCTTTGATAATGATCTAGCTTTCTGGATTGAATACACAAAATAAATCATCTCCAAATATTAAATAGACTACTCTACAAGTTTCCAACCAACATAAGTTCCTCATAAATACCCATATTTAAAACAAAACAGCTTTTCTTTCTTTTTTTTCTAACAAAACTTATTCACTGAAACACAGCAACACCTACAAAGCATGAAACATACTGAGGTCATCAAAACCTTGTTTAGCCGTTTCAACTTCAAAACTCCAACAATTATAAAATGGACCTCTCTTTTTATTATGCGTTGACAATTCCTTCACTGCTTTAGACATTTTCAATACATCAAATTCTGTATTTCTCTGCATTTTAGCAAACAATTTACTATATTCTGTTAGATCAATTTTCCTTTCACTTTAATCGTTTTGTCTTTAAAGTCTTATTCATCATTGCAACTATTCCTGCTGACTCTGGATGGAAAGAAATATGAAACCTGTTGGATACCTAATAATTTATATAAGTCTGTCATGATCTATCAAACAAATTGACGGCCAGTATCTGATTTAACCCTTTCACTCCTTGGTAATTTAATACCCTTCTGCTGCATTTGTTTGCACTTATTGCATTTAAACATCAATTTCAGTGTTTTGTTTTTCTATTTCTGTGAGTTAACCACATAAATCATTATTTAGCCAGCAAAGCACTTTTAGAAGATAGCTTTAGTTTAAAAAAATAAATAAAATAAAAATGTAAACCAGGGATGGGGAACCTTGGCATGCCTGATATTTCAGAACTACATTACCCATGATACTTAGGCCCTCTGAAGTCCAGTTGAGCATCATGGGAAATGTAGTTCCCCATTCCTGATGTAAAGTAAAAACAATCATATGGAAAAGTTTGTGTGTCAGTATGTGTGTGTGTGAGTGTGTCTGTATGTATATGCGTGTGTGTGTCAGTATGTATGTGTGTGAATGTGTCTGTATTGATATTAAAAAAGGGCGCAAAAGTGGGAGTAGAAAGGGGCGGGGTTAGGGGAGGAGAAAGGGGGCGTGTCCACCTGTCAAAATGAGTTTGACATAACCTCCATACTATTTACAGGGAGTGCAGAATTATTAGGAAAATTAGTATTTTGACCACAGCATCCTCTTTATGCATGTTGTCTTACTCCAAGCTGTATAGGCTCGAAAGCCTACTACCAATTAAGCATATTAGGTGATGTGCATCTCTGTAATGAGAAGGGGTGTGGTCTAATGACATCAACACCCTATATCAGGTGTGCATAATTATTAGGCAACTTCCTTTCCTTTGGCAAAATGGGTCAAAAGAAGGACTTGACAGGCTCAGAAAAGTCAAAAATAGTGAGATTGCAAAGCTTCTGAAGCGTGATCATCGAACAATCAAGCGTTTCATTCAAAATAGTCAACAGGGTCGCAAGAAGCGTGTGGAAAAACCAAGGCGCAAAATAACTGCCCATGAACTGAGAAAAGTCAAGCGTGCAGCTGCCAAGATGCCACTTGCCACCAGTTTGGCCATATTTCAGAGCTGCAACATCACTGGAGTGCCCAAAAGCACAAGGTGTGCAATACTCAGAGACATGGCCAAGGTAAGAAAGGCTGAAAGACGACCACCACTGAACAAGACACACAAGCTGAAACGTCAAGACTGGGCCAAGAAATATCTCAAGACTGATTTTTCTAAGGTTTTATGGACTGATGAAATGAGAGTGAGTCTTGATGGGCCAGATGGATGGGCCCGTGGCTGGATTGGTAAAGGGCAGAGAGCTCCAGTCCGACTCAGATGCCAGCAAGGTGGAGGTGGAGTACTGGTTTGGGCTGGTATCATCAAAGATGAGCTTGTGGGGCCTTTTCGGGTTGAGGATGGAGTCAAGCTCAACTCCCAGTCCTACTGCCAGTTTCTGGAAGACACCTTCTTCAAGCAGTGGTACAGGAAGAAGTTTGCATCCTTCAAGAAAAACATGATTTTCATGCAGGACAATGCTCCATCACACGCGTCCAAGTACTCCACAGCGTGGCTGGCAAGAAAGGGTATAAAAGAAGAAAATCTAATGACATGGCCTCCTTGTTCACCTGATCTGAACCCCATTGAGAACCTGTGGTCCATCATCAAATGTGAGATTTACAAGGAGGGAAAACAGTACACCTCTCTGAACAGTGTCTGGGAGGCTGTGGTTGCTGCTGCACGCAATGTTGATGGTGAACAGATCAAAACACTGACAGAATCCATGGATGGCAGGCTTTTGAGTGTCCTTGCAAAGAAAGGTGGCTATATTGGTCACTGATTTGTTTTTGTTTTGTTTTTGAATGTCAGAAATGTATATTTGTGAATGTTGAGATGTTATATTGGTTTCACTGGTAAAAATAAATAATTGAAATGGGTATATATTTGTTTTTTGTTAAGTTGCCTAATAATTATGCACAGTAATAGTCACCTGCACACACAGATATCCCCCTAAAATAGCTATAACTAAAAACAAACTAAAAACTACTTCCAAAACTATTCAGCTTTGATATTAATGAGTTTTTTTGGGTTCATTGAGAACATGGTTGTTGTTCAATAATAAAATTAATCCTCAAAAATACAACTTGCCTAATAATTCTGCACTCCCTGTATACTTGCGTGTGTGTCAGTATGTATATGTGTGAGTGTGTCAGTATGTATGTGTATGAGTGTGTCAGTATGTATGTGTATGAGTGTGTCTGTATGTATATGCGTGTGTGTGTCAGTATGTATGTATGTGAGTGTGTCTGTATATATATGCGTGTGTGTCAGTATGTATATATGTGAGTGAGTCGGTATGTATGTGTGTGAGTGTTACTGTATGAATATGCGTGTGTGTGTCAGTATTTTATTATTATTATTATTCTTTATTTGTAAAGCGCCAACAGATTCTGCGGCGCTGCTCATGGATTCAAGGATAAAAGTACAACGGAGAAGCAATACAAGAAGAGACAAAATTTTACAAACAAATACATGGGGAATTGAGGGCCCTATTCCCGTGGGAACGTACAATCTAGATGGGTGGGAGGATGGGAAACAGGATGTGGGAACTGCAAAGGTGAGAGTGATATTAGTGAGGAGATAGATGAGGGCAACTGTTGGGTAAGTGAAGTTAGTTTGTTAGTGATAAGCTTCCCTGAACAAAATGGTCTTTAGGGAACGTTTAAAGAGGAGAGGTTAGGGGAAAGTCTAACAGCTCGAGGAAGTGCGTTCCAGAAGTTTGGTGCCGCAAGAGAGAAGTCCTGTAGTCTAGCATGAGAGAAGGTGATGGTAGAGGACGCAAGAAGCAGGTCATTGTTGGATCTTAGGGGGCGGGTTGGGTTATATTTGTTGATGAGTGAGGACAGGTAGGGTGGGGCAGCATTGGTGAGGGCTTTGTAGGTCAGGGTGAGAATTTTAAATGTAATACTGCTATGAATGGGGAGCCAGTGATGGGACTCACAGAGAGGTGCAGCAGAAACAGAGCTTTGAGAGAGGTGGATTAGCCTTGCAGATGCATTTAGGATGGATTGAAGGGGAGAGAGATGGGAGAGAGGGAGGCCAGATAGTAGGTTATTACAGTAGTCAATTCGGGAAATTACCAGGGAGTGGATTAGCTGTTTAGTAGTTTCAGCACTCAGAAATGGACGAATTTTGGAGATATTGCGTAGGTGGTTGCGGCAGGATGAAGAGAGCAATTGGATGTGGGGAATGAAGGACAGATTTGAATCAAGTGTGACTCTGAGGCAGTGGACTTGGGGTGATGGGGAGATAGTGGTGCCGCCAACAGTAATGGAGAAATTAGAAACTGGAGTAGAGTTAGAGGGGGGTATTAGAAGTAGTTTGGTTTTGGACATGATTATTTTTAGGTTTTGAGAGGCCATTCAGGAGGAAATGCCAGATAAGCAGTCGCTGATATGAGAATTGACAGAAGGAGAGAGTGTAGGGGTGGAAAGGTAGATCTGGTTATCATCAGCATAGAGGTGGTAGATGAAGCCATAGCTGTTGATAAGTTTACCCAGTGAAGAAGTGTAAATAGAGAAGAGTAGAGGACCCAGGACAGAGCCTTGAGGTACTCCAACAGACAGAGGCAATGGAGAGGAGGAGTCACCAACAAAAGATACGGAGAAGGATATGTTAGCGAGATAAGAGTCAATCCAAGAGAGGGCAGTGTCACAGAGCCCAAGAGAGCTGAGAGTCCGTAGGAGAAGGGGATGGTCAACAGTGTCAAAGGCAGCAGAGAGGTCAAGTAAGAATGTATATGCGTGTGTGTGTCAGTATGTATATGTGTGAGTGTGTCAGTGTGTATGTGTGTGAGTGTGTCTGTATGTATATACGTGTGTGTCAGTATGTATATGCGTGTGTTAGTATGTATATGTGTGAGTGTGTCAGTGTGTATGTGTGTGAGTGTGTCTGTATGTATATACGTGTGTGTCAGTATGTATATGCGTGTGTGTGTGTTAGTATGTATATGTGTGAGTGTGTCAGTGTATGTGTGTGAGTGTGTCTGTATGGGTGTTTGCTTATTTCATTTTTTATAGTGTACATGTAAACAATAGCATTGGAATCCATATATTTAAAATATTTCAGTCAAACACATTTTAGGGTTCACATCGGTCATTCATTCACCTCCTTCCAAAAACTCTAATATTTAAGATTATATACCTTTGCTTTTCACTAAAAAAAAAAAAAATTGAAAATCAGAAGATTTTTTAACCACATAAATATTAGATACATTTTGAAAACACAGATCTTTCTGGTTTCACAAATAAGTGATTGACTAAGCTCATTTTCATAATATTAAAAAAAAAGACCAAGCACCAAAAAGATGTAGAAAAAATAATAATAGCCACTTTTTCATTGAATTGAAAATAATACAGCGTACTGCATTTGGGGTAAGAAACATGATCGTGGTTTGCTAAATTGCCTCATGTTACCCTTTCTGTGACCAACAGGATCCCTTAATAGCAGTTGATGATGTGAGTTATGGAGCACAAAACAATTGTGCTGGGTGTGGAAGTTTATCTTCATGGCCGGTGAGTTAGACGTTTTGCCTGTGCTGATGCCCTATGTGCTTGTAGTTTGCTATTGTGGCAATAATATGATTTGAATTTGGAATAAGTCACTACCACTTACTTCATTATTGCATTCACTGAATATAAACTTGTTTTTGGACTGCAAGTCTTTTTCTTTTGTTTGCTCATTTTCATAATGTTTTCATGAACCTACTCCTGTTTAAACTAATATAGTTAACTAAAATTTATTTTAAAAACATCAGACATAAAATTCTTATGCCATAAACCATCCTTTGTAGATCTTCTCTATATGTAGCCTCTTTTTTAATCTCCAATTAGGATTAACTTGCTGTGTAAGTAGTGGTTAGGGTTAATTTGCATTAGGGGTACAGTTTACTTTTTTAGCTGTGGTAGAGGATCATTCTATGGCATCTATTTATCAAGCCATCAACTTACTTGCATTCGACGGCACCAATACGCTCGCCTAAGATCGCCTAACATCGCTGCCGCGGACCTGAATACGTTCTCAAAAATTATCAAAAAAGCTGTCAAAAAGCCGCGCACCAAATACGGTGCGATGAGCAGCGGACTGTTGTTAGCTAACAGTCATCGATCTCGCTGCTCTTCGGATTTTTTACAGCTTTCTTGGTACCCTGTCACTAAACACCCATACTGTACTATATTGTTTACCCCTAAACCGCCACTCACGGACCCCGCCGCAACTAAATAAAGTGTTTAACCCCTAAACCCCCGCTCACGGACCCCGCCGCAACTAAATAAAGTGTTTAACCCCTAAACCGCTGCTCATGGACCCCGCCGCAACTAAATAAAGTGTTTAACCCCTAAACCGCCGCTCCCGGAGCCCACCGCCACTTACATTATACTTATTAACCCCTAATCTGCCCCCCCTACACCGCCGCCACCTACATTATACTTATTAACCCCTAATCTGCCCCCCCTACACCGCCACCACCTACATTATACTTATTAACCCCTAATCTGCCCCCCCCTACACCGCCACCAACTACATTATACTTATTAACCCCTACACCGCTGCCACCTACATTATACTTATTAACCCCTAATCTGCCCCCTACAGTTCAATCCTATTGTCTGATGCAATCAGCCAATAGAATGCAAGCTCAATCCTTTTGGCTGATAGGATCAGCCAATAGGATTGAACTTCAATCCTATTGGCTGATTGCATCAGCCAATAGGATTTTTCCTACCTTAATTCAGATTGGCTGATAGAATTCTATCAGCCAATAGGAATTGAAGGGATGCCATCTTGGATGACGTCACTTAAAGGAACCGTCATTGTTCAAGAAGACGTCGTCAGAAGAGGAGGCTCCACGTCGGATGTCTTGAATATGGAGCTGCTTCACGCTGGATGGATGAAGATAGAAGATGCCGTCTGGATGAAGACTTCTGCCCGTCTGGAGGACCACTTCTGCCCGTCTGGAGGACCACTTCTGCCGGCTTCGTTGAGGACTTCGGCCCGGTTGGGTGAAGACTTCTCAAGGTAGGGTTATCTTCAAGGGGTTAGTGTTAGGTTTTTTTAAGGGGGGATTGGGTGGGTTTTAGAATAGGGTTGGTTGTGTGGGTGGTGGGTTTTAATGTTGGGGGGGTTGTAATTTTTTTTTACAGGTAAAAGAGCTGATTACTTTGGGGCAATGCCCCGCAAAAGGCCCTTTTAAGGGCTATTTGTAATTTAGTGTAGGGTAGGGCTTTTTTTATTTTGGGGGGGCTTTTTTATTTTGTTAGAGGATTAGATTAGGTGTAATTAGTTTAAAAAACTTGTAAATTGTTTTTTTTTTTCTGTAATTTAGTGGGGTTTTCTTTTTGTACTTTAGATAATTTTATGTAATTTTACTTAATTGTATTTAGTTTAGGGAATTTATTTAATTATAGTGTAGTGTTAGGTGTAATTGTAACTTAGGTTGGGTTTTATTTTACAGGTATATTTGTATTTATTTTAACTAGGAAGTTATTAAATAGTTAATAACTATTTAATAACTATTGTACCTAGTTAAAATAAATACAAACTTGCCTGTAAAATAAAAATAAATCCTAAAATAGCTACAATGTAACTATTAGTTATATTGTAGCTAGCTTAGGGTTTATTTTACAGGAAAGTATTTGGTTTTAAATAGGAATAATTTATTTAATGATAGGAATATTTATTTATATTTATTTAAATTATATTTAAGTTAGGGGGTGTTAGGGTTAGACTTAGGTTTAGGGGTTAATAAATGTAATATAGTGGCGGCGGTGTAGGGGGCAGCAGATTAGGGATTAATAAATATAATGTAAGTGGCGGCGGTGTAGGGGGGGCAGATTAGGGGTTAATAATATAATGTAGGTGGCGGCAGTGTAGGGGGCGGAAGATTAGGGGTTAATAAGTATAATGTAGTGGCGGTGGGCTCCGGGAGCGGCGAGATAGGGGTTAATAAGTTTATTTAGTTGCAGCGGGGTCCGGGAGCAGCAGGATAGGGGTTAATAAGTTTATTTAGTTGCGGTGGGGTCCGGGAGCGGCAGGATAGGGGTTAATAACTTTTATTTAGGTGGCGGCGTTGTAGGGGGGGCAGATTAGGGGTGTTTAGACTCGGGGTACATGTTAGGGTGTTAGGTGTAAACATTACCATAGGAATCAATGGGATGTCAGGCAGCAGCGAACATGAGCTTTCGCTGCTTTCAGACTCCCATTGATTCCTATGGCATCCACCACCTCCAGGGCAGCGGATTGAAAACCAGGTACGCTGGGCCGGAATAGTGGCGAGCGTATCTGGTAGTAGTTTGTTAACTAGCAAAATTAGTCAGATTGTGCCGAATTTGCATTCGGAACATCTGTAATGACGTAAGCATCGATCTGTGTCAGACTGAGTCCAGCGGATCGTATGTTACGTCACTAAATTCTACTTTTGCCGGTCTGTAGGGTTTGATAACTAAGGGGAATCAGGCTCCCCAAAAATGCGCTGTGGAATTCCAGCGTATTTGCGGTTGACGTCTTGATAAATAGATGCCTATGAGTGATTAGATCTTTAGAATGTTGGGAGTTAACTAAATGCAGAGGATCATTTCATATGTATACATCTAGTTGTATGACAGATAGAGCAGATGGATATACTGGCCAAGTTTAATACATTATGTTTTTCAAACTTTTAGTATTTTTTTTTATTTAAAAAAAAAACAACTCATTTTCCATTTTGGCAAGATTTTAATGTAAAATAAAGAACAGTGCTAGATATGTATTTTCATTATTTCCATATGGTTTTAAGCAAACAAGACGGAATGACAAATACTCCTGATCACAATGAAGTGATTGCACAGAGATAACTTGTTTGTAAAACCAAAATTATTGTACTTTGTACTATTGTAATTGAAAGTATGAAATAAAAACACATATTAAGAGAATGATTGCTAAACGCCATTTCTAGATGTTGCGGTCATGATTTCCCTTTTTTAGTGTTTCCTGCAGATCTTGTTAACTGTACGGGATATCACATATCTGTCTTTTAAATACCAAATTTAATGTCAATGTCTGCTCCACCCACTACTGAAGGACTATATTATACAGTAATGTTTGTAGTCTATACATTGATATATACATCTAAAATGGCGTCTATGACCACTTCAGAGTGTATTGCACATGCACAAAATAATATAATTATTCCAAATTATCTTGGAATACTGGCAAACAAGTCAAAAAGTCCAGTTGGCTCTTTACCAACACTCTCTGTGTGCTGAATTCATTGTGTCCATTTTATTGTCCAAAGAAAGCGCAAAACCCGTGGTAAGGAGGATTGTGATCACCAAAGCCATTTCTGTCCATGCTCGGATATGATATAGCCTTTTCCCTATACAGAAATATTGGTATAGCTTGGATTGTGATCACTCAGAACCTTAATCCTTAATGTTATAACGAAACCTTCTAATTTGTAAATTGTAGACATTTTACCACAAGTTTATCATAAAATAATCTTTAGGTATGACGAAAAAGAACGCTAAAGAATAGTTTTACCAAACACATTATTTGAACATGGTGGTATGACTTAACCTATTGTTTCTTTAAATGTTTGCAGAACAATATTAATGATAAAATCTGAGTTTTGAAATATTTCATTTTTAAGCTAATGTGTATAATGTCTCTTAAAAGTCAACTGAAGATGCAGATACACCACTGGGAAACATTTTTATTGTGCTGTTTAGCATATAGAACACATTTTATTTACAGACTATATTTCAGTCTCAAATTGAGTGAATTATGTTTGTGATAATTCTTGGTCCTTGATAGTTATCCTGCATTAGATTTCATAATGTCTAGAAGATCCTAAAAGGAGCTGCAGTAGTTTATGGTTATGTAAATAAAACATTTATAGTTGCATTGTAAAAAGAACAGTTAAATACAGCACAGAGGGAAACTATACACAAGTTAGTAGTTGGAGAGTATTTTAACCCTGTTGTGTATACAAAGTTGATTAGTAATTGTTACTGTTTCTTTAAATGATCCCTGCCATATGTAATTTACAAAGTGTCCACTTTTAAAGTAGCAAAATGGCAACCCTAGTAATTGTGGAACGTAGGAACATAATGTCCTGTAGTATCAAAGTAGCAACATAAACATTTCTCAAGATGTCAGAATATTTACACCTTCAGCCTCACAGCTTTTAACTTCTTAAGGGGACATGAAACCCTCAAAATTTTATTTTGTGATTCAGATTTATCATAGATTTTTAAACGACTTGCCAATTTACTTTTAATGATCAATTTTGCTTTATTTTCCTAGTATCTTTGTTAAAGGAGCAACACTGCAATGTGAGATAGCTGAACACATTAGTAAGCAAATAATAAGAGACATTTAAGTGCAGTCACCAATCAGCAGCTAGCTCTCAGCTCTTGAACCTACCTAAGTATGATTTTCAACAAAGGATACAAAGAGAACTAAGCAGATTAGATAATAGAAGAACATTCAAAAGTTGTTTAAAAAATGGCTTGCTATAATGAAATATATAATGATTATATTAACGAAATATGATTATTTCACCTGTGCTCAGCTATAATGAAAACGTAGACTGTTGTGGGTACTTGAGGATCTGCGTCATGAAGGAAAAATTGTGGTTTCATGTCCCTTTAAAAAACAGTTATTTAGCTTTGTGAAGTCTGGGCGGAGGAGGACCGGAAGGGGCGGAGACACGCGAAGCAGTAGCGTGTTGTTATTCTGTTGGGAGAGAGTGAAGCCTCACAATTGTTACAACAGCAGGCAAAATCCTTGGGGCCGTATTTTCTTTCTGGCTCACGGATATCGGAGCTCCTACTTGGGGGTCGCCTGCACTTTTCCCGGTTCCCTCATAGGAGATTGAGGGCCTTTTTCTACCCGGGCCTACTGAACAGCATCAACTTTGATGCCGGAGGAATAGTGGTGAGCATGAGTGTACCGCCATTAACAGAACAGCGGAGGTGAGAACAAAACCACGGGAGCTGTGGGCACAGAAGTGTCATTGTTTGTAGCCACGTGGCGGTTACATTTTTTCATCGAGACCCCTGCTTAAAGAACGCCCCATCCGCGAGATTGTGGACTCTGGTAAGAAAGCCGGAGAGGGGAGCAGCTCCACCGGAAGGTGAGGTGAGCACAGCTCGCATTTGGAATCCATGGGATATATATCATTTTTGCCTATGAGTTACTGATCAGGTACTGTGTTTGACAAGAAGTGTTTGGAAAAGAGTGTCAGCATAAAAGAGAGCCATTATAACAAAGGGGAAGAAAGGAGGAAAAGGGTGACCTAAAGACCGGCACAAGTTTATCCCCATAGGCAACAGTTTTAGTTTTCTCAGCTCTTTTTCTAGGGAGCAGATCTGGGGACTTGGACGGTTAGCTGACATTGCTTGTGAAAGGCATCATTGATTTTTCTTTTTTAGGGTTACTAATCCATCAACGTCTCAGAACTTTGAAGAAACTTTGTAAGCGCATAAATTTCGTATAAAGAGAACCTTACATTGGATCAACCAGCAGTACCCAATAAGTACCTCATCTTAAATCAGCAATTTACTCTCAGTTTATGTTGCATGTTCTTTTTTTTTTCCAGAGGACAATTGTACATCTGCTTGTATGGCTTTCTTGCTAGAGGTCAGTTGGTAGTGAATGCTGGATATATAACATCTTGAGTCAGTGTTTCACAACAAGGGCAATGCGTGTCTTTCAACTAGAATATGTTATATAAATATCCCTTTTTTTTCTGCAGTGGTAATTACAAAATGAAAGAATAAGTAAAGTTAAAAGGGACAATGAATATTATCATAAAGTGCTAAGCCTTATCTTGCTCAGCTAGCTAATATGTGTACTGCTGTCTTTGTTTTTTTTTGTTTTTTTTTGCCAGGCACCATAAATGCTGTATAGATTACCTTAACTGGCATATTTTAACATTGCCATCTATCAATAGAATTTGGTATCAGATTACTTGGCAAAAAAAAGAAAAAAAAAAGTGGGAAAAAGAACAAAAAATGTGGTCTACAAAATGTTGAATGCTCTTTAACCTATTTTTTTACTCTGCTCAAATTTATATAGATTAAACATCAATAAGTGTCTCATTACTGTTATATGATATAATAGCTAGTCAAAATACTCCTGTAAAAGGACTCACTCTTACACAATTTACACGTAAGGCCAATTGACCTTCAAGATCTATCAACTAATTAAAAAAAAAAAAAAAAAAAAAAAAACAACAACATATTTAGACACTTATAAGTGACAATGCACGTAATCAGAGAACACAATTATTTGTGTATTCAAACACTCTTACATTGATTTGTTTTCACTTTATTGTACTTTTTTCACTTTTTTCTACATGGAGAGGTTTATTACTAATTACAAAACACAATCACCAAATATGCCAGCAAAAATAAGAGACAGAAAAAATAGAACTAGTACCGATAATATAGGGAATACTCCCCAATACCAATACAGATGTTGCTAATCTAGAATCACAAGATATAGTGAAGCAGATAGCCGAACTTATGTTACCAGTACCACAGTTTGATCAAATCAAAATGGATATAAGTAATCTGACTGTAGAAGTTAAACAATTCACGTTAAGGTTAAATGAGGCAGAACAACGTATTTCTGATTTGGAAGATGCCAAGGTAATACAGAACCAAATAATGGAGGATCAAGGTGTACATATAGCAAGTTTACAACATAAGCTAAATGACTTAGAGGATCGTGCTAGATGCAAAGATGCTTGGCGGGTGCAAAACCAAGACCTGAGGAAATATACATGTGAATCATACTCACATCGTACAATGTCTAGGATAGATTATTTTTTAGTAAGCGAGAAAATGTTAAGGCTAGAGATGAAGTCTGAAATACAAGAAATTATTTTATCAGATCATGCTATTATTACATTGAATCTTAAACTTAATAATTTACAAGAAAGTAACTTAAATAGGTTTTTCTTCCCCAGATATCTTATGACAAATACGCAATTTAAAGGGACATAATACTCATATGCTAAATCACTTGAAACTGATGCAGTATAACTGTAAAAAGCTGACAGGAAAATATCACCTGAGCATCTCTATGTAAAAAAGGAAGATATTTTACCTCACAATCTCCTCAGCTCAGCAGAGTGAGTTCTGTGTAAAAAGTTATACTTCACCTGCTCCCAGCTGCAGGTAAAAATAAAAAAAAAATGAAGAAATGAACAGCAGCCAATCAGCATAAGCAGTGCTGAGGTCATGAACTCTTACTGTGATCTCATGAGATTTGACTTAACTCTCATGAGATTTCATAGTAAGCTTCCTTTACCTGATTGGTGAAATAATATGAGAGTTCACGAGGCTTATCCCCTAAGCTGTCCTAGGACAGACATACTAAAATGCTGCTGAGAAATCCTTTACAATGGGAGGTGGCTACTGAGGAACTTTTGAGGTAAAATATCTTTCTGTTTTACATATAGATGTTCAGGAGATATTTTCTAGTCAGCTTTTTACAGCTATGCTGCATCACTTTCAAACATTTGGGTATTTTGGCCCTTTAAGACATGGCTAAGAATAAAATGGATAGATTTTATCCAGATTAATTCAACGCCAGAAGTAAAAATAGAAACTCTATGGGAGACTTTTAAGGCGATGATAAGGGGTGAAATCAAAGCATATCTGGTAATACAAAAAACAGAAATATGTGGCTAGAGATATTGAGTTGGCCTCCCAATTGGGTAATGTATATAATTCATATATTAGTAACCCTTCAAGGGTGTTATGGGAAGCCTATCAAAGAGTTAAAAAGGAAAGAGAATTATTCCTAACACAAAAAGTAGCACAAGATGATCTTAGGAAGAGGTTCTTCTTCTTTAAACATGGAGGGAAAGCTGGGAAATTCCTAGCAAATATAACCAAATTAAAAAAAAAGAGGGACACAATCGGATCTATTAAGACCCCATCAGGTTGAATTATCAACATTAAAGAAATTCAAAATTTTATATCCCTGTATTTTCAGGAAGTATATGCAGAGACCCCAGTAAATATGCAAGTTAAAAATAATTTTTGGGGAAAATTACAGGTCCCAAGATTAGAAACGGCCAGGCTGGACAAACTGAATCTTCCTATCACAGTATTAGAAGTAACGAATGCAATTAAAAAATTGTCAGTTAATAAAGCTGCAGGTCCAGACCAGCTTCCAGCTGAGTTGTATAAAATTCTTTCCGAAGATATTGCACCTTTGTTAGCATCCTTATTTAATCAATACTTTATTGAGAATACCCCATGCTCAAAATATTTCGACGCATTTCTTATAGCATTGATTCTTAAAAAAAATAAAAACACAGAAGAGGTCGGCTTGTATAGGCCAATCTCGCTATTAAATAGTGACTACAAAATACTTATGTCCTATAATAGCCTATAGATTTAAACACCTTATTGGTTCGTTAATACATAAAGATCAAGTAGGCTTTATGCCGGGCAGAAGTTGTTCGTGTAATTTACGCAAACTTCAAAATCAACCAGATAAGAAAGGCTCTACGTTAGGAACAGATGCAGCAATAGTATCAATTGATGCCGAAAAGGCCTTTAACTCCATCATATGGGATCATCTCTTTACAGCATTAAGAAAGTATGGGGTCGAAGGCCCTTTCCTACAATTCACATGTTCAATATACAACTCAGCCACAGCGGCTGTTATTATAAATGACACTCTCTCAGAATATTTCACTTTACACAAGGGGTCAAGACAGGGATGCCCATTGTCCCCTTACCTGTTTAACTTGGCACTAGAGCCTCTTGCTATACAACTCAGGAAAGAATTGGATGGGATCGGGATAGGCAAAAGGAGAGTAACAACACTATTATATGCTGACGATTTGCTAGTATTAATTTCAAACACAAAAAAGAATATACCAGTCCTAACTCAAATTTTACAAGATTTTGGGGCCTTTACAGGTTACAAAGTCAACTCTTTAAAATCAGAAATTTATTGGCTGAATAAAAATAAGAAATCAGTGCAATCTTCTCCTTTTAAGGAAGCAAAATAATTTTTGTCTATCTGGGTATTAAATTGTTGATTAACTTTAGAGAATGGTATGACTTCAATAATCCCCCAATTTTCCTTAAAATAAAACATGATTTGGAGAAATGGGCAAAATTTAAGCTTACCTTAACTGGTAAAATTAATTTAATAAAAATTTTGCTGTTTCCTAAACTGCTATACTTAATGCAAAATTTACCAATTTTGATAAAAAAGCAGGATCTCAAGGCATTTAAACAAGCATGTATACAATTTTTGTGGGGTAAGAAAAGAAGGGCAATATCATATAAAAAAAACTCTCATTATTTAGAAGAGAAGGAGGATTTGCATTACCGGATATAGAGATTTATCATCTAATTTGTATTGGGAAGATTGCACTAGATTGGTTAACGGGAACTGATTATTATGCAGTATTACCTATGGAAGAAATCTTGATATACCCTTATTCGCTTGGTGCCCTCCTTCATATCCCTATTGATAAATGTCCATATAAGATTAGATGTTTCCCCGCTATACAGATGGTAATTAGGGCATGGCAAAAAATACTCAGGCAGTTAGATATGGCCGTGTCATACTCCAAATATCTTCCTATTCAAGGAAATCCTAACTTTATACCAGGATTAGAATCTAAGATTTTCAAAAAATGGGCACTGAAAGGATTCAATAAGGTTATACAATTGATAGATAAAGAGTCAAGGGTTTGTAAATCCTTTGCCCAAATTAAGCAGGAATTTGAGATAACAAATAGAGAATTCTATGCCTATTTACAGATAAGGCATTATGTACAGGAAATCTTGCAGAATAACATAGAGACAGAGACATGGGATAAACTAGAACCTGCTATAAACCTTTTTAAGGCAGGTAGGTATAGCATCTCAACTATCTACAAAATAATAATTACTACCTATGGTCAGAGTAATGTGCAAAGATTTGCAGATATTTGGCAGGTTACAGCAGAAAGAATTCAGGAAAGTTTTAATCTCGCAGATAGAACAACAATCGCCTCCTCCTGGAGGGAATCACATTCAAAAGTCATAAGTAGAACATATATTTCACCCCAGGTGAAGGCCAGATGGGATAAAACTTTGGCACGTTGTCATAAATGTAAAACTATAAATGCAGATCTAGAGCATTGTCTGTGGAGTTGCACTAAAATTAAAACATTCTGGTACAAAATAACAAACTGGGCTAGCAAAATTAATCAAAGTAACATACACTTTAAGGATAAACATGTCTTTTTTTTAATAGGACAGGAAGAGTCCCCGTATAAAATTACTCGTCAATTAAACTTGCTAATTATTACGGGAAGATTATTGATCTTGAAATATTGCAAAGCTAAGAGAGTCCCAAGCCTGAAGGAATTTATACAAAAACTCAAAAATCAACTAATAATGGAACAAATGGATACTTCAATAAATTCAGAATCTCAAATTAAGCAATTTTTTTATAAATGGAAAAGTATGATTACTAGTTTCCCTGAAGAAATACAAAAGCAAATAATCTCACCATTTAGGGGTACTATCTATATGGAAACGGCCATTGCAAATAGGGAATATCTTGATTAATAAAGAGTGCAGGGGAGGGAGGGAGAGAGTGGAGAGTGGAGACGGAGGGGTTTTCCCCCTTTTTTTTTTTTGTTGTCTACGTTTATTTTTATGTTTTAATACACCAAGAAAACTACCATTAGGTATGCAAATGAATTTATTTTTTTATTTATATTCGAAAGTACTAGTATTTTCAACAATAATATTCTCTGCTTAGATAGTAAATATATGTTTGTCAATTACAAGTTAGAGTATTTAATAAATTCGATTATATGTATAAGGCCAGGCATAACTTATTTTATAACGTCTAATATGTCGAATTCATTGATATTAATATTAGTACTATTTGTCTCTTGCTTGTACAGATGTATATTGAGGTATTGTTAATAATGACGTTGAAGGAAATGTTTGTAAATTATTTACAGAGTAATGCCTGTTATTGTATCTAACTCAATGAAATTGTTTACTGAAATGGTCAATAAATAAATATAAACCCCCCCCAAAAAAAACAGTTATTTATACCAAATTACCAGACTCTTGTGCACCTTGATAGAACATCTATCAATTCACAAAGTTTTTTTGCAGTAGAAAAGTGTTTCTTGCATTCATTGTTAATCATATAAATTATAAAAAAATTGTGTAAATAATACCACAAAGCTCCGTAGATCTTATGATACAACAAATGGAGCATAAGAGGTAATCTACAACTTGGGGGGCAAATTATCAAACTCTGAATGGAGCTTGATGCCCCTGTTTCTGCGCGAGCCTTCAGGCTCACCGGAAACAGCAGTTATGAAGCAGCGCTCTAAAGACCGCTGCTCCATAACTTGTCCAGCTGCTCTGAGGCTGCAGACTTCAATCCGCCCGATCCTATATGATCGGGCTAACTGACACCACCTGCTAGCGGTCGCAAATCTGCAGGGGGCTGCATTGCACAAACAGTTCACAAGAACTGCTTGTGCAATGATAAATGCCGACATCTATGTGAGGCGGACATGATGCGCTACATCGTATCATGTCCGCTTGCACTTTCATAAATCGGCCCACTAGAATCCATTTACTTATCAACACCAAGATACTAATGAGAAAAGTTCAACAGTAAAATTATTAAATCTTGTCAGCAAATGATTATTGGCTAGATTACGAGTTTTGCGGTACGGCTATACTGCTGAAAAATTGGCCATTATGCGTGGAATGGCCAGGAACGCATATTACGAGTCACGGCGGTATAGCTATACTGGAAGCATTTTAGCCTGTAGCACAACCCTCCATTTTGCTTTACCTGCAATTTCAGCTAATTTTTATGGACATGTACAAGAGAAGAACAGGCGACTATTTTAATGAGCAAAAACAGCTATTTCAATTACAAAAATAAACATGAAGCAACAATTGCAAATACATTTAATATTCTGCAGTAGCTATAACAAGTCATTTGGTACACATTAGGGAAACTTATTTGTACAGTGTCCCTTTAATATGTATAATAGTACCACACTCATGTTCTGTGTTAATACAGGTATAGCAATTTCATAGTACTCATGATCTGAATGTATGTTAAATATTAATCACTGAAGTCCATTATGAAACTCACTTCCAATTTTGCATTGAAAGTTTTCAATGTTACATCAAGTGCCCAGCTCATACACCAATCTTCACGGTTCTGGTGCTGTTTGGGAACCAGCTTGTGTTCTGACTAATGTATGGTGGCCTTGGTCTCTGCTGTTTAGCTACTGCACTGCCCTTAGTTAAAGGAACAGTGTACTGTAAAACTGATTTACTCTTAATGTGCTTCTAGTGACTTGTTATCCCAGCTGCAGAGTATAAAATGTATGTAAAATTGTTTATTTGGGTTCATTTTTGTATATGAAATAGCTGGTTTTGTACTTTGAAACCACAACCTATTAACATAGATTGAGCTTGCAGGGAAATTAGATATCCTTATTTTGGGCTTGATATTCAAAATCTTGCCTCTCAGGTGAGAGGATCTAAGGTATCCCGTCGCTTCCGAAGCCTTTAAAAAAATTTGGAAACACAAATTTTATCTCGAGAAATGTTGACGTTGCTATGTAGTGTTCTTTATCTGAAACAGAGACTCCAACATTACAGTACAAGGTCTAAAAAAATCCCAAAGATTTTGTGTGATTTCTCTCCATGCCTTCAAGATTTTAAAATCAGGCACTTTATCACTTTCTGTACACACACATGCTTCTTTATATTATCTTTGTCTGCAAACCAAAAACCAAAAAAAAGCATTATTGAAGTGGTGATATATTCAAAAAGGATCTGTTGCAGGATCAAGATTGCATGTGAAATTTCCAAAAGGGCTGAAATCAGTGTTCGAGTCTCGCCAAGAGGAGTTTTACTATACATCTCTGTAACAAACTTGTTCCATATTAATAAGACGTTTGTTATAGTGCGGTCACAATATTATAAGTATAACACATTTAGAACAGTGAGAACTTAATATCATCAATAAATAAAACTAGAATGTCACGACTTCTGTCTTCTATGAAATGTTAATATCATGAACACAAAATCTTCTTTCCTAAAAAATGAAGAAAAAATGCCAGAAGAAAGAGACATGATTCTTAAAAACTAGACAAGACTTAAAATATATATGATAGCATTATACAATATAATACATATAAATAAAACATTGTATATACATGTATAATATACCCATATCCCCACAGCTCGTATAGGTTCAATAGTAAGGTTGGTTTTTTTTGTCTTTATTAACAATGGAGATCCAGACAAAATGAAAATATAGGCGTTCCATAGGAGTTTCATGGAAGTAACTTGTATTGTAATGGGGAAATATTGCCGTGAGTTTCTAGTTTTTAGAGCATGTCCTCCATGTTAGATTAACCTTTTCAGCCATTTCAGTCTCGTCAGCTTTTCAGTGGTGAGCATTTCCATTGTGATAAATCTAGTAGTGGATGTACAATGAAACTTTATTTACATTTGCATTATATGAACTGTTACTACACAAAAAACATTTTTTTATTATAGCGAACGCACTCTATGTTGTGTATACACACTTTAAATACAGATACTTCCCCCCACCGAGATTTTAAATAATTGGTGATGTTGTCAGAATTTTGCTTAAACTGTAATCCCTATCATTCCCTTTGGGAGACACATTGGCACACGTCGGAATAGAGAGGGTCATCCCACTTTTCTAAATATATTGCCAGACCCATAGATTAGTTTGCGCTCTATAAGTACCCAATAGATAGACAGATAGATACTGGCTATGCTTACACAGCTTTTATATAGCCAATACTTAACGGCAGTATTTGACATTGAGTCCTTATACTCATGCATTCCCCATCACTTGGGAATAAGAGCTGTGAGGTGGTTCCTGGACAGGGGCACTTCCTACCTTGAAGAGGAGAACATTTTCCTGTGTGAATGTCGGGAGTTCCTGCTGACCCACAATTATTTTTCGTTTGACATTGTTGTCTATTTACAACTATGCGGTACAGCAATGGGGGCAACATTTGCCCCCTCTTATGCTAACTTATTTGTGGGTTGGTAGGAACTCCAGTACATTTTTACTGATTTCCACCCATTTCTTCAGACTATAGTTTTGTATAATCGTTTCATAGACGATATGGTATTTATTTTGGATATCAAGGAGGGTAAAAACCTTGCTATAACAGATTTTCTGAATTATCTTAGCGATAACAGTGCTTAATGAATTATTTACTGGTGAGATGAACACCCACAAAATAAACTTCCTGGACCTAACTCTGGAAAATATGGCACATACAGGTAACATAATATCTAGCACATACCGCAAACCAACAGCGGGTAATACAATTCTACACGCAAAATCAGCGCACCCACATCATCTTTTAAACTCCATACCCAGGAGTCAATTCCTCAGACTAAGGAGGAACACTAACTGTGATCAAATCTATCACACACAATCTAAAGAATTAAAAACCAGACTTCAAAGTAGAGGATATAGCCAGAAACTCCTTTGTACTGCTCAGGAGGAAGCTAGAGTAGGTTACAAAGCCAAAGAAAGGTTTAGCCACTCATTTTCAGAAGGAGCTATCATCTTTAGTACTCCTTATTCATCACAGTATTACAAAGTGGTTAATATTTTGAAAAAAACACATTAAATTATTGAGTAATGATAATATTCTAGCACCGATTGTAAATAAGTGTAAATTCGTGTCTAGAAAACCGACAGCACTGGGCTCAAAGCTATCGCCCAGTATGATTCAAACTAAAAAAACAAATACTATTACCTGATTAAACCACAAGGGCAATTTCAAATGTAACAACTATAATTGCAAAGCCTGGAACATGACAATAGAAGGTAACAAATTTTTGTCATCAGTAACCAAAAAATCTTTTTATATTAATTTTCATGCCACTTGTAGGACCTCCCGTAAACTTCGACACAGAACAAGAGAGTATTTAAAATATGTTGAGAATTTTAACAAAGATTCTGCCGTAGCTAAACATTTCAATGGTCTGCACTTCACCAATGTTCTTAACTTTGGAGTGCAGACCATTGAGATCATTATGAGACACCCCAGGGGGGGCGACAGACACAAATTTCTCACCAAAAGGCAACTGTTTTGGATTCTAAAACTAGACACGCGACATCCCAAAGGTATGAATTTGGAATCGGATGTCTCATACTTTACAGATTAGGGCTTAGAGTAATAATAATAATAAATAATAATTAAAAATAAAAAACAAGAAATAAAAAATAATAATTTTCCAAAATCCTCAAAAACTTCCAAAAGTTCTCTAAATAGGTTCACGGAAAAAAGGTTCTCCAAAAGTTTGTCTAAAGTGTGTTAAAAAGTTTTTCAAATAGCTCTCAAAAAACTCTTCTAAAAGGTTTTACCTGTCAACAGCCTGATTCAACATAATACCTAATATTATACCCCACATCAACTAGTTTAAATATAATTAATTTATCAAAATTGGCACCTTTCTTAATTTATATTCTAGCAATTATAAACCAAATTTTGAGTATTAACAACTATTAGTTTTTTTATACCAACAGTAATTAATCTTTTTTCTTTTACTGTTGAGATGTATATATTCACTGCCAATTGTGGTTAATTATCATTTATTGTTTATTTATATATATTTACATGAACCTGTTAGCATCTTCTCAAAGAAAAAAGTAGCACCACTTGCTTTTTTATCCATTATTGTTGTTTTTAAGTATATTATGTAAATATCACCTTAAAGGGACAGTCAACCCAAAAATTACTGTTACTTATTTAGATTAGTTAATTAACGATCTTTACAACAAACTGTAGCCCAATTTTCATCTAAATAAACTTTGACAGAAAATACACTTACTAGATCTCATCTGACCGTTTTGAAATGGCCGCCTGACCCCTCCTCTCCCAAAAGCTCCCACTAGTACAGGAACCATTCCTTTCGCCCCTGCGCGCTCCTGTGTCTCACTTCATTCAGTTCAGTGAGACACTCATATGGCACCCACCTCACACTAACTATCTCCCCTCACTTCACTCATTCATCCCTACGGCCGCAATTTCAGCTCTCTAGCTGTTCGTACCCGGCACTCACTGCCATCCATGCTGTGCGCTGTGTGTTACAGTAAGGTTACAGCTGTGTGTTGCTCTGTAAGGATCATATTAAATAGTAAAACACAATAACTTCAATAGGTCTACTTTTCAGCAGAACGTTCTGTCTGCACAATCTCTTCCTGTTCTCTCTTGTATTCTTGTGTTTTTTTTATTTACTATTTAATATGATCCTTACAAAGTCTTCATTTTTAACCTCTTGGCTGTTAAGCTGTTTAAATCTAACTATCATATAAAACCTGCTTCTAACATACAGTAGTTGTATGATGTTTCACTGATACACTATTACAGAGAATGAGAGGCAGCGTGTGCCGGGCAGGAACAGCTGGTAGACCCGGTTATCAATGTTACACGCACAGACCCACATCACATTGCCACCTGCCCGGCACTCACTGCTTCTCATTCTCTGTAACACACAGCGCACAGCATGGATGAGACGCAGTGAGTGCCGGGTACGAATAGCTAGAGAACTGAAATTGCAGGCCATGGGGATGAATGAAGGAGATAGTGAAGTGAGGGGAGATAGTTTTTAGTGTGTGGGGGGGGGGTGCCATATGAGTGTCTCACTGAACTTAATGAAGGGAGACACAGGAGCGCGCAGGGACGAAAGGAAAGGATCCTGTAGTAAACTTTTGGGAGACGTCAGAGGAGGGGTCAGGCGGCTATTTCAAAATGGCCAGATGAGATCAGTAAGTGTATTTTCTGCCAAAGTTTATTTAGATGAAAATTGGGCTACAGTTTGCTGTAAAGATCATTAATTAACTAATCTAAATAAGTAACAGTAATTTTTGGGTTGACTGTCCCTTTAAGTGTAGGATAGGTGTTCCCTTGTGATGTCTAATCTATGGCCTCTGATTAGTGGACAGCTCCTTAAATAGGTGGTAGCTACTTACCTGTTCATCCTATGACTAAGCGCCACTAGCGCCGCGAAACACGTGACGATTACCTTTTCCTTGATCCCCCGGAATGTCTATACCGTTTTTAAATTTTCATTAATAAAATCATTTTTTAATTTTCTACTTCGAGTGCTTAGGAATCCTTTTTCTCTAATACTTAAGTATAGAAGGATTCAGTATAGGTAGGGACACCAAAGGCTAAATTTCCAATAACAAGATAAATGTAAATTAGCTATCTGTAAACAATTTAATACACTCCAGCTGGGAAAATGAATCATTGGGAACAAATTAAGGGGGAGAAAAATGTAGGGTACACTTTCCCTTTAAGAAAGATGGCAGTGTCTGCCCACCAGTTCATGAGAACCTGGGAAATTTTAGGAGAAACTCTTCATTGGCTTGTAGAAAGTTCTGTTCTTCAAGCATAAAACAAAAACTACTTTTCTCAGCAATAGAACAGCCTCTTTCTAAAAAATAAAAACCTGTATTTAAAACTGCACTATTTAAATACTTTAATGCCACATTTAAAAGGATAGAAAGCTCAAAATTTAAATATTCATAGGTGCTTTTCAATTTAATAGAAGCATTTTTGCTATATACTTTAATTAGCAAAAATGCCTCTAGTAATTATTAATGTTTTATAGTGGGATACCCAATTTGCTCTGAGGTCCCGTGCACCAGGTGACGGTTGTGTGTATTCCACCTATGAAGACTTAAAGAGACAGTACACTGTAAAATAGTTTTTATGTTAATGTATTTTCAATGACTTGTTATACCAGCTACAGAGTATAAAATGTATGCACAATTGCATTTCAGGTTTATTTGTGTATATGAAGGAGCTGGTTTTATGCTATTAAACCACAGCCTATTACAATGGGTTGAGCTTCCAGATCTCATTATGTTATCACTTTGTGTACACACACTTGCTTCTTTATCTTATAATTCTCTAGAAAACCAAAGCTCAATACTTAGAGAGAACAATGGAAAATTAACATTTTATTACTTAACTATCCTGCATCCCACTGGGAGTGTAATTTCTTCTGCTGGCTGTGTTTACATTGCCTGTTAATAGCCTAGACTTCAGTATATAAAGTTTCATTATAGGTGGGGATACCACAGGCTAAATGAGCTATTTCAAATGCCAAAATAGGGGGAAAGGAGCTACCTGTAAACAATTTCATACATGCCACTGAAAAACAATAACTTTTACTATAAGCATTTTTGCTAATGAAAGTATTTTTCTCAATGTCCATTATGTCAATAAATAATGTGCCGGCGAGGCCTAGCTGCAAACTTTTACAAAAGCTACAATGACAGCGTCAAGACAAAAAAGTTTTAGGAGGCTTTATCCCTCTTATCTTGTCCTGGAGATGACTGTGTATTTGGACACCTCTGCTAGTGATTTTCTTTGTTCTGTTTTGCAAAGTGGCAGTCAGATAAGACAGTGATTGATTAGAAACATTGATTGGGAGGTTTATGAGAGATAGCCGAAGACTGCTTACTCCTTCTGAATACCAAATGCACAAAGTTTCTCCTTTGAATTTGGCCTCCTTAGCAATAAAGATGAACAATAAAAAAAGAATGTCAGTTGTATTCTGACACCTGACGCTCACAGTAACGTTTGAGAATTTCTATCTACCTTATCTCAGTTTAATATGCATTTTAAATGTCAGCAAGGATTAGAAAGGACATACATGAAATAAGGATGTCTAAGATGTTACTTTCAGGCAGAACAATACGCATTTTTATTACTACATCACTTCTCACAGAGGTTCTTTAAAATAACCAGTTATAATATTTTTATGTAAATCTCACTCAGTATCTCTCATGGATGTACATCATAATCTGCAGCTGGTTTAACTAGTAATTAAAAAAAGATTTATTAAAGGGTCATGATGCCCAAATGTTGAAGCAGCTTTAAGTTATTCAGCATATCTATAAAAAAAACTGACAAGAAAATATCACCCGAACATCTCTATGTAAAAAAGGAAGATATCTTACCTCAAAATTTTCTTTGCAGCCTTATCCATTGTAAAGGGAATTTAAGCAGCCAATCAGGATGCTAGTCCCGGGACCTACACATGTGGCATGTGCAGGCACAGTCATTTGATATTTCCCTCCTAAGTTTAAGGAAGCTTATTATGAAATCTTGCAAAATGTAAGTGAAATCTTGTGAGATAACAGTAAAGAAGAGTATGACATAAGCACAGACAAAGCTGATTGGCTTGGCAGCTGTTTTTGTTTGTTTTTTTCAACATGCAGCTGACAGTAGCTGAAAAATAACTGTTCACAGAGCACTCACTATTGTGAGCTGAAGAAATTTTGAGAAAAAATATCCTCCGTATTCTATGTAGAGAGCTTTAGGTGATATTTTCAGTTATGCTACATCACTTTCAAGTGATTTAGCATATGGGTATTATGTCTATTTAAAACGATCCAGAATAGAGCCTAACAATGGCTACTCTTATTAAAAACATGCAGTGTAATAAATGTGATGCTATTACTACCATTTTATCAGGCAAGCTAAATTCTGATAGGATTAGTTAGTATTTGCATTTAGTAATGATGAAATGTTAATAAATGTAAATGTAAAGTCTTCCAATTTGATTAGAATCATTTTTACATTCTGTATGCATTTGCAAATATGCTTCTAGTAAGAGTTATTAAAGGTTATATTATATATTAATACGTTATGAATAAGTATAACTCACTGACTCTGCTAAACAGGAGCAAGAATACTTTCTGCACTTTTTACTAACCAACAACAACACAAACTTAATAATAAAAGAATATATTACATGACAATATGTAACTTGTAACAAACAAACAGCCAGATTACGGCCTAGATTTGGAGTTCGGCGGTAACCGTCAAAACCAGCGTTAGAGGCTCCTAACGCTGGTTTTGGCCGCCCGCTGGTATTTGGAGTAATTGATTAAAGGGTCTAACGCTCACTTTTCAGCCGTGACTTTTCCATACCGCAGATCCCCCTACGCCATTTGCGTATCCTATGTTTTCAATGGGATCTTTCTAACGCTGGTATTTAGAGTCGTTTCTGAAGTGAGCGTTAGACATCTAACGACAAAACTCCAGCCGTCTGAAAATAGCAGGAGTTAAGAGCTTTCTGGCTAACGCCGGTTCATAAAGCTCTTAACTACTGTACCCTAAAGTACACTAACACCCATAAACTACCTATGTACCCCTAAACCGAGCTCCCCCCACATCGCCGCCACTCGATTAAAATTTTTAACCCCTAATCTGCCGACCGCCACCTACGTTATACTTATGTACCCCTAATCTGCTGCCCCTAACCCCGCCGACCCCTGTATTACATTTATTAACCCCTAACCTGCCCCCCACAACGTCGCCGCCAGCTACTTAAAATAATTAACCCCTAATCTTCCGACCGCAAAGCGCCGCCACCTACGTTATCCCTATGTACCCCTAATCTGCTACCCCTAACACCGCCGACCCCTATGTTATATTTATTAACCCCTAATCTGCCCCCCACAACGTCGCCGACACCTGCCTACACTTATTAACCCCTAATCTGCCGAGCGGACCTGAGCGCTACTATAATAAAGTTATTAACCCCTAATCTGCCTCACTAACCCTATCATAAATAGTATTAACCCCTAATCTGCCCTCCCTAACATCGCCGACACCTAACTTCAATTATTAACCCCTAATCTGACGACCGGAGCTCACCGCTATTCTAATAAATGTATTAACCCCTAAAGCTAAGTCTAACCCTAACACTAACACCCCCCTAACTTAAATATAATTTACATCTAACGAAATAAATTAACTCTTATTAAATAAATGATTCCTATTTAAAGCTAAATACTTACCTGTAAAATAAATCCTAATATAGCTACAATATAAATTATAATTATATTATAGCTATTTTAGGATTAATATTTATTTTACAGGCAACTTTGTAATTATTTTAACCAGGTACAATAGCTATTAAATAGTTAAGAACTATTTAATAGTTACCTAGTTAAAATAATAACAAATTTACCTGTAAAATAAATCCTAACCTAAGATATAATTAAACCTAACACTACCCTATCAATAAAATAATTAAATAAACTACCTACAATTACCTACAATTAACCTAACACTACACTATCAATAAATTAATTAAACACAATTCCTACAAATAAATACAATTAAATAAACTAGCTAAAGTACAAAAAATAAAAAAGAACTAAGTTACAAAAAATAAAAAAATATTTACAAACATAAGAAAAATATTACAACAATTTTAAACTAATTACACCTACTCTAAGCCCCCTAATAAAATAACAAAGACCCCCAAAATAAAAAATTCCCTACCCTATTCTAAATTAAAAAAGTTACAAGCTCTTTTATCTTACCAGCCCTGAACAGGGCCCTTTGCGGGGCATGCCCCAAGAATTTCAGCTCTTTTGCCTGTAAAAGAATAAATACAATACCCCCCCCCCAACATTACAACCCACCACCCACATACCCCTAATCTAACCCAAACCCCCCTTAAATAAACCTAACACTAAGCCCCTGAAGATCTTCCTACCTTGTCTTCACCATCCAGGTTCACCGATCCGTCCTGAAGAGCTCCTCCGATGTCCTGATCCAAGCCCAAGCGGGGGGCTGAAGAGGTCCATGATCCGGTCAAAGTCTTCATCCAAGCGGGGCAGAAGAGGATCTTCCATCCGATTGAAGTCATCATCCAGGCGGCATCTTCTATGGTCTTCCATCCGGAGCGAAGCGGCAGGATCCTGAAGACCTCCAGCGCGGAACATCCATCCGGACCGACGACTGAACGACGAATGACTGTTCCTTTAAGGGACGTCATCCAAGATGGCGTCCCTCGAATTCCGATTGGCTGATAGGATTCTATCAGCCAATCGGAATTAAGGTAGGAATTTTCTGATTGGCTGATGGAATCAGCCAATCAGAATCAAGTTCAATCCGATTGGCTGATCCAATCAGCCAATCAGATTGAGCTCGCATTCTATTGGCTGATCGGAACAGCCAATAGAATGCGAGCTCAATCTGATTGGCTGATTGGATCAGCCAATCGGATTGAACTAGATTCTGATTGGCTGATTCCATCAGCCAATCAGAAAATTCCTACCTTAATTCCGATTGGCTGATAGAATCCTATCAGCCAATCGGAATTCGAGGGACGCCATCTTGGATGACGTCCCTTAAAGGAACAGTCATTCGTCGTTCAGTCGTCGGTCCGGATGGATGTTCCGCGCTGGAGGTCTTCAGGATCCTGCCGCTTCGCTCCGGATGGAAGACCATAGAAGATGCCGCCTGGATGATGACTTCAATCGGATGGAAGATCCTCTTCTGCCCCGCTTGGATGAAGACTTTGACCGGATCATGGACCTCTTCAGCCCCCCGCTTGGGCTTGGATCAGGACATCGGAGGAGCTCTTCAGGACGGATCGGTGAACCTGGATGGTGAAGACAAGGTAGGAAGATCTTCAGGGGCTTAGTGTTAGGTTTATTTAAGGGGGGTTTGGGTTAGATTAGGGGTATGTGGGTGGTGGGTTGTAATGTTGGGGGGGGGGGTATTGTATTTATTCTTTTACAGGCAAAAGAGCTGAAATTCTTGGGGCATGCCCCGCAAAGGGCCCTGTTCAGGGCTGGTAAGGTAAAAGAGCTTGTAACTTTTTTAATTTAGAATAGGGTAGGGAATTTTTTATTTTGGGGGTCTTTGTTATTTTATTAGGGGGCTTAGAGTAGGTGTAATTAGTTTAAAATTGTTGTAATATTTTTCTTATGTTTGTAAATATTTTTTTATTTTTTGTAACTTAGTTCTTTTTTATTTTTTGTACTTTAGCTAGTTTATTTAATTGTATTTATTTGTAGGAATTGTGTTTAATTAATTTATTGATAGTGTAGTGTTAGGTTAATTGTAGGTAATTGTAGGTAGTTTATTTAATTATTTTATTGATAGGGTAGTGTTAGGTTTAATTATATCTTAGGTTAGGATTTATTTTACAGGTAAATTTGTTATTATTTTAACTAGGTAACTATTAAATAGTTCTTAACTATTTAATAGCTATTGTACCTGGTTAAAATAATTACAAAGTTGCCTGTAAAATAAATATTAATCCTAAAATAGCTATAATATAATTATAATTTATATTGTAGCTATATTAGGATTTATTTTACAGGTAAGTATTTAGCTTTAAATAGGAATCATTTATTTAATAAGAGTTAATTTATTTCGTTAGATGTAAATTATATTTAAGTTAGGGGGGTGTTAGTGTTAGGGTTAGACTTAGCTTTAGGGGTTAATACATTTATTAGAATAGCGGTGAGCTCCGGTCGTCAGATTAGGGGTTAATAATTGAAGTTAGGTGTTGGCGATGTTAGGGAGGGCAGATTAGGGGTTAATACTATTTATGATAGGGTTAGTGAGGCGGATTAGGGGTTAATAACTTTATTATAGTAGCGCTCAGGTCCGCTCGGCAGATTAGGGGTTAATAAGTGTAGGCAGGTGTCGGTGACGTTGTGGGGGGCAGATTAGGGGTTAATAAATATAACATAGGGGTCGGCGGTGTTAGGGGCAGCAGATTAGGGGTACATAGGGATAACGTAGGTTGCGGCGGTTTACGGAGCGGCAGATTAGGGTTTAAAAAAAAATGCAGGGGTCAGCGATAGCGGGGGCGGCAGATTAGGGGTTAATAAGTGTAAGGTTAGGGTGTTTAGACTCGGGGTACATGTTAGAGTGTTAGGTGCAGACGTAGGAAGTGTTTCCCCATAGAAAACAATGGGGCTGCGTTAGGAGCTGAACGCTGCTTTTTTGCAGGTGTTAGGTTTTTTTTCAGCTCAAACAGTCCCATTGTTTCCTATGGGAGAATCGTGCACGAGCACGTTTTTGAGGCTGGCCGCGTCCGTAAGCAACTCTGGTATCGAGAGTTGCATTTGCGGTACAAATGCTCTACGCTCCTTTTTTGGAGCCTAACGCAGCATTTGTTTGAACTCTCGATACCAGAGTTAAATTTATGGTGCGGCCAGAAAAAAGCCCGCGGAGCGTTAACAGCCCTTTTACCGCCAAACTCCAAATCTAGGCCTACGATTTTTGCGTTATGAGCGGCTCAGTAATAACTTGCAAGTTATTTCCACCGCTCACCTTTAATAGCGTTGCGTTTGTGGGCAATATGGCAGCGTTGAGCTCCATACCGCACACAAATACCAGCACTGCTTTGAGCTGGTTTTACGTGCTCGTGCACAATTTCCCCATAGACATCAATGGGGAGAGCCGGCTCAAAAAAATCCTAACACCTGCAATCGCGGAGCGTAAAGCTCCGTAACGCAGCCCCATTGATTCCTAGGGGGAAAGAAAATTTATGTTTAAACCTAACACCCTAACATAAATCCCTGAGTCTAAACACCCCTAATCTGCTGCCCCTGACATCGCCGACACCTACATTGCACTTATTAACCCCTAATCTGCCGTCCCGACATCGCTGACACCTACATTACTCTTATTAACCCATAATCTGCCGTCCCCGACATCGCTGACATCTACATTACACTTATTAACCCCTAATCTGCTGCCCCCGACATTGCTGCTACTTACATTACACTTATTAACCCCTAATCTGCTGCCCCAACATCGCCGCCGCCACTATACTAAAGTTATTAACCCCTAAACCTCTAGCCTCCCACATCACTAACACTAAATAAATATATTAATCCCTAAACATAACCCTTAGTCTAACCCTAACTTTAATATAATTAAAATAAATCTAAATAAAACTTACTATCATTACCTAATTCCTATTTAAAACTTAATACTTACCTGTAAAATAAACCCTAAGCTAGCTACAATATAACTAATAGTTACATTGTAGCTAAGCTATCTTAGGTTTTATTTTTATTTCACTGCTAAGTTTGTATTTATTTAAACTAGGTAGACTAGTTAGTAAATAGTTATTAACTATTTACTAACTATCTAGTTAAAATAAATACAAATTTACCTGTAAAATAAAACCTAACCTGAGTTACACTAACACCTAACATTACACTAAAATTAAATAAATTACATTCATTAAATACAATTAACTAAATTACAAAAAAAATAAACACTAAATTACACAAAATAAAAAAGAAATGCTCAAATATTTAAACTAATTACACCTAATCTAATAGCCCTATCAAAATAAAAAAGCCTCCCAAAATAAAAAACCCTAGCCTAAACTAAACTGCAAATAGCCCTTAAAATGGCCTTTTGCATGGCATTGCCCAAAAGAAATCAGCTCTTTTACCTGTAAAGAAAAATACAAACAACCACCCAACAGTAAAACCCACCACCCACACAACCAACCCCCCAAATAAAACCCTAACTAAAAAAACCTAAGCCCCCCATTGCCCTGAAAATGGCATTTGGATGAGCATTGCCCTAAAAAGGGCATTTAGCTCTATTGCAGCCCAAAGCCAAAATCTAAAAATAAACCCAACCAATAAACCCTTAAAAAACCTAAGAATAACCCCTGAAGATCCACTTACAGTTTTGAAGAGCCGACATCCATCCTCAATGAAGCTAGGAGAAGTCCTCATCGAAGCGGAAAAAAGTCCTCAACGAAGCTGGGAGAAGTCTTCATCCAAGCCAGGAGAAGTGGTCCTCCAGACAAGCAGAAGTCTTCATCCAGACGGCATCTTCTATCTTCATCCATCCGGCGCGGAGCGGGTCCATCTTCAAGACATCCGGTGCGGAGCATCCTCTTCTGCCGACAACTACCTGACGAATGAAGGTTCCTTTAAGTGACATCATCCAAGATGGCATCCCTTAGATTCCAATTGGCTGATAGAATTCTATCAGCCAATCGGAATTAAGGTTCAAAAAATCCTATTGTTCCAATCAGCTAATAGAATGCAAGCTCAATCCTATTGGCTAATTGGATCAGCCAATAAGATTGAAGTTCAATCCTATTGGCTGATTGCATTAGCTAATAGGATTTTTTCAACCTTAATTCCGATTGGCTGATAGAATTCTATCAGCCAATCGGAATCTAAGGGACGCCATCTTGGATGACGTCACTTAAAGAAACCTTCATTCCTCGGGTAGTCGCCGGCAGAAGAGGATGCTCCGCGCCGGATGTCTTGAAGATGGACCCGCTCCGCGCTGGATGGATGAAGATAGAAGATGCCATCTGGATTAAGACTTCTGCCGTCTGGAGGACCACTTCTCATGGCTTGGATGAAGACTTCTCCCTACTTTGTTAAGGACTTCTTGCCGCTTCGATGAGGACTTCTCCCTGCTTCGTTGAGGATGGATGTCGGCTCTTGAAAACTGTAAGTGGATCTTTAGGGGTTAGTGTTAGGTTTTTTTAAGGGTTTATTGGGTGGGTTTTATTTTTAGGTTAGGGCTTTGGGCTGCAATAGCGCTAAATGCCCTTTTAAGGGCAATGCCCACCCAAATGCCCTTTTCCGGGCAATGGGGAGCTTAGGTTTTTTAGTTAGCTTTTTATTTGGGGGGTTGGTTGTATGGGTGGTGGGTTTAACTTTTGGGGGGTTGTTTGTATTTTTTTTTTACAGGTAAAAGAGCTGATTTGTTTGGGTCAATGCCCCGCAAAAGGCCCTTTTAAGGGCTATTAGTAGTTTAGTTTAGACTAAGGTTTTTTTTTTTTTTTTGATAGGGCTATTAGATTAGGTGTAATTAGTTTAAATATCTTGTAATTAGTTTTTTATTTTGTGTAATTTAGTGTGGGGGGTGTTTGTAATTTAGATAATTGTATTTAATTTAGGTAATTTATTTAATTGTAGTGTAGTGTTAGGTGTTAGTGTAACTTAGGTTAGGTTTTATTTTACAGGTAAATTTGTATTTATTTTAGCTAGGTAATTATTAAATATTTAATAACTATTTAGTAACTATTCTACCTAGTTAAAATAAATACAAACTTGCCTGTAAAATAAAAATAAACCCTAAGTTAGATACAATGTAACTATTAGTTATATTGTAGCTTGCTTAGGGTTTATTTTACAGGTAAGTATTTAGTTTTAAATAGGAATTATTTAGGTAATGATAATAGGCTTAGATTTAGTTTAGTTATATTTATGTTAGGGAGTGTTAGGGTTAGATCTAGGTTTAGGGGTTAATAAATATAGTATAGTGGCGGCGACGTTGGGGGTGGCAGATTAGGGGTTAATAAATGTAGGTAGGTGGCGGCGATGTTAGGGGCGGCAGATTAGGGGTTAATAATATTTAACTAATGTTTGTGATGTGGGAGTGTGGCGGTTTAGGGGTTAATATGTTTAATATAGTAGTAGCGATGTCCGGAGCGGCAGATTAGGGGTTAATAAATATAATGTAGGTGTCGGTGATATCGGTGGCTGCAGATTAGGGGTTAATAAGTGTAAGATTAGGGGTGTTTAGACTCGGGGTTCATGTTAGGGTGTTAGGTGTAAACATAAAATGTGTTTCCCCATAGGAATCAATGGGGCTGCGTTACTGAGCTTTACGCTGCTTTATTGTAGGTGTTAGACTTTTTCTCAGCTGGCTCTCCCCATTGATGTCTATGGGGAAATCGTGCACGAACACGTACAACCAGCTCACCGCTGACTTAAGCAGCGCTGGTATTGGAGTGCGGTATGGAGCACAGTTTTGCTCTACACTCACTTCTTGCCTTTTAACGCTGGGTTTATAAAAATCTGTAATACCAGCGCTGTAGGTAAGTGAGCGGTGACAATAATGTGCAAGTTAGCACCACACCCCTCATAATGCAAAACTCATAATCTGGCTGTATATTATCAAAAATAACATAATTTTTGTAAGAACTTACCTGATAAATTAATTTCTTTCATTTTGGCAAGAGTCCAAGAGCTAGTGACGTATAGGATATGCAATCCTTCCAGGAGGGGCAAAGTTTCCCAAACCTCAAAATGCCTATAAATACACCCCCTCACCACACCCACAATTCAGTTTAACGAATAGCCAAGTAGTGGGGTGATAAAGAAAGGAGTAAAAAGCATCAACAAAGGAATTTGGAAATAATTGTGCTTTATACAAAAAATCATAACCACCATGAAAAAGGTGGGTCTCATGGACTTTTGTCAATATGAAAGAAATGAATTTATCAGGTACGTTCTTACATAAATTATGTTTTCTTTCATGTAATTGGCAAGAGTCCATGAGCTAGTGACATATGGGATAGTAATACGCAAGATGTGGAACTCCACAGAAGAGTCACTAGAGAGAGAGGGATAAAAAATAAGAGCCTTTTTCCGCTGAAAAAAATTAATCCACAACCCAAAATATAAGTTTATTCTCATAATGAAAAAAGAAAAAAACTTAAACATAAGCAGAGGAATCAAACTGAAACAGCTGCCTGAAGAACTTTTCTACCAAAAACTGCTTCCGAAGAAGCAAATACATCAAAACGGTAGAATTTAGTAAATGTATGCAAAGAAGACCAAGTCGCTGCTCTGCAAATCTGATTAACTGAAGCTTCATTCTTAAAAGCCCACAAAGTGGAGACTGATCTAGTAGAATGAGCTGTAATTCTCTGAGGCAGGGCCTGACCTGACTCCAAATAAGCCTGATGAATCAAAAGCTTTAACCCCTTAACGACCGAGGACGTGCAGGGTACGTCCTCAAAAAAAAGGCAGTTAATGCCTGAGAACGTACCCTGCACGTCCTCGGTGTGGAAAGCAGCTGGAAGCGATCCTGCTCGCTTCCAGCTGCTTTCCGGTTATTGCAGTGATGCCTCGATATGGAGGCATCCTGCAATAACCCCCCTTGGCCATCCGATGCAGAGAGAGCCACTCTGTGGCCCTCTCTGCACCGGACATCGGTGGCCGGTATCGTTGGTGGGTGGGAGCAAGTCTGGGAGGCGGGTGGGCGGCCATCGATGTGCCCAGTGGAGTGGAGGGGGGCGGGATCGGGGGCGGGAGGGGCGGGAGCGCGCACGGGAGCGCGCGCGTGCACGGGGGGTGGCGGGCGGGCGCGTGCACGGGGCGGGAGCGGGAGGGAACCGCTACACTACAGAAAAATCAAGTTTAAAAAGTACTTGAATTAACTTTTTGAAAGTGTAAATAACAGCTAATTGATGTGGAAGGGGTGGGGGGTTGATCTTGGGGGGGGGGGGAAGCTACACTGCAGAAAAGGGTTTTTATTTTAAAAAAAAGGCACATTATTCACTAAACTGGGTACTGGCAGACAGCTGCCAGTACCCAAGATGGCGCCCATTAAGGCAGAGGGGGAGGGTTAGAGAGCTCTTTGGTGGGGGATCAGTAAGGCTGGGGGCTAAGGGGGGATCCTACACAGCAGCATATGTAAATATGCTAAAAAAAAAAAAAAAAAAAAACCAAATATAGCTTTTATTTTAGTACTGGCAGAGTTTCTGCCAGTACTTAAGATGGCGGGGACAATTGGGGGGTGGGGGAGGGAAGAGAGCTGTTTGGGAGAGATCAGGGGGTCTCATGTTTCAGGTGGGAGGCTGAGCTCTACACTAAAGCTAAAATTAACCCTGCAAGCTCCCTACAAGCTACATAATTAACCCCTTCACTGCTAGCCATAATACACGTGTGAAATGCAGCGGCATTTGGCGGCCTTCTAATTACCAAAAAGCAACGCCAAAGCCATATATGTCTGCTATTTCTGAACAAAGGGGATCCCAGAGAAGCATTTACAACCATTTGTGCCATAATTGCACAAGCTGTTTGTAAATGATTTCAGTGAGAAACCTAAAATTGTGAAAAATTTAATGTTTTTTTTAATTTGATCGCATTTGGCGGTGAAATGGTGGCATGAAATATACCAAAATGGGCCTAGATCAATACTTGGGGTTGTCTACTACACTACACTAAATCTAAAATTAACCCTAGAAGCTCCCTACATGCTCCATAATTAACCCCTTCACTGCTGGGCATAATATACGTGTAGTGCGCAGTGGCATTTAGCAGCCTTCTAATTACTAAAAAGCAACACCAAAGCCATATATGTCTGCTATTTCTGAACAAAGGGGATCCCAGAGAAGAATTTACAACCATTTAAGCCATAATTGCACAAGCTGTTTGTAAATAATTTCAGTGAGAAACCAAAAGTTTGTGAAAAAATTTGTAAAAAAGTGAACGATTTTTTGTATTTAATCGCATTTGGCGGTGAAATGGTGGCATGAAATATACCAAAATGGGCCTAGATCAATACTTTGGGATGTCTACTAAAAAAAATTATATACATGTCAATGGATATTCAGAGATTCCTGAAAGATATTAGTGTTCTAATGTAACTAGCGCTAATTTTGAAAAATAATGGTTTGGAAATAGCAAAGTGCAACTTGTATTTATGGCCCTATAACTTACAAAAAAAGCAAAGAAGATGTAAACATTGGGTATTTCTAAACTCAGGACAAAATTTAGAAACTATTTAGCATGGGTGTTTTTTGGTGGTTGTAGATGTGTAACAGATTTTGGGGGTCAAAGTTAGAAAAAGTGTGTTTTTTTCAATTTTTTCCTCATATTTTATAATTTTTTTTATAGTAAATTTTAAGATATGATGAAAATAATGGTATCTTTAGAAAGTCCATTTAATGGCGAGAAAAACGGTATATAATATGTGTGGGTACAGTAAATGAGTAAGATGAAAATTACAGCTAAACACAAACACTGCAAAAATGTAAAAATAGCCTTGGTCCCAAACGGACAGAAAATGGAAAAGTGCTGTGGTCATTAAGGGGTTAACCAAGATGCCAAGGAAATGGCAGAAGCCTTCTGACCTTTCCTAGACCCAGAAAAGATAACAAATAGACTAGAAGTCTTCCTGAAATCTTTAGTAGCTTCAACATAATATTTCAAAGCTCTTACCACATTTAAAGAATGTAAGGATCTCTCCAAAGAATTCTGAGGATTAGGACACAAAGAAGGGACAACAATTTCTCTATTAATGTTGTTAGAATTCACAACCTTAGGTAGAAAATTAAATGAAGTCCACAAAACTGCCTTATCCTGATGGAAAATCAGAAAAAGAGATTCACAAGAAAGAGCAGATAATTTGGAAACTCTTTTAGCAGAAGAGATGGCCAAAAGGAACAACACTTTCCAAGAAAGAAGTCTAATGTCCAAAGAATGCATAGGCTCAAACGGAGGAGCCTGTAAAGCCTTCAAAACCAAATTAAGACTCCAAGGAGGAGAGATTGATTTAATGACAGGCTTGATACGGACCAACGCCTGTACAAAACAGTGAATATCAGGAAGCTTAGCAATCTTCCTGTGAAATAAAACAGAAAGAGCAGAGATGTGTCCCTTCAAGGAACTTGCAGACAAACCCTTATCTAAACCATCTTGAAGAAACTGTAAAATTCTAGGAATTCTAAAAGAATGCCAGGAGAATTTATGAGAAGAACACCATGAAATATAAATCTTCCAAACTTGATAATAGATCTTCCTAGAAACAGATTTATGAGCCTGTAACATAGTATTAATCACTGAGTCAGAGAAACCTCTATGACTAAGCACTAGGCGTTAAATTTCCATACCATCAAATTAAATGATTTGAGATCCTGATGGAAAAACGGACCTTGAGACAGAAGGTCTGGCCTTAATGGAATTGACCAAAACCTGTGAGGCCATGCTGGAGCTACTAGCAATACAAACGATTGTTCCATGATGATTTTGGAGATCACTCTTGGAAGAAGAACTAAAGGCAGGAAAATATAAGCAGGTTGGTTACACCAAGGAACTGTTAACGCATCCACCGCTTCTGCCTGAGGATCCCTGAACCTGGACAGGTACCTAGGTAGTTTCTTGTTTAGATGGGAAGCCATCAGATCTATTTTTAGAAGACCCCACATCGGAACAATCTGAGAAAACACATCTGAATAGAGCAACCACTCCCCCGGATGTAAAGTCTGACGGCTCAGATAATCCGCTTCCCAATTGTCTATACCTGGGATATGAACCACAGAAACTAGACAGGAGATGGATTCATTGGGATTTAAGGAAATGAATTGTGATATCTTGGTATAATCCCTGTACCATTGCTTCAGCATACAAAGCTGGAGAGGTCTCATATGAAAACGAGCAAAGGGGATCGCGTCCGATGCTGCAGTCATGAGACCTAAAACTTCCATGCACATAGCTACTGAAGGGAATGATTGAGACTGAAGGTTCCAACAAGCTGAAACCAATTTTAATTGTCTCTTGTCTGTTAGAGACAGAGTCATGGACACTGAATCTATCTGGAAACCTAAAAAGGTGACCCTTGTCTGAGGAATCAAAGAACTTTTTGGTAAATTGATCCTCCATTCATGTCTTTGAAGAAACAACACTAGTTGATTCGTGTGAGATTCTGCAGAATGTAAAGACTGAGCTAGTACCAAGATATCGTCCAAATAAGGAAACACCACAATACCCTGTTCTCTGATTACAGAGAGTAGGGCACCGAGAACCTTTGAAAAGATTATTGGAGCTGTCGCTAGGCCAAATGGAAGAGCAACAAATTGGTAATGCTTGTCTAGAAAAGAGAATCTCAGAAACTGATAGTGATCTGAATGAATGGGAATATGAAGATATGCATCCTGTAAGTCTATTGTTGATATATAATGCCCTCGCTGAACAAAATGCAGAATAGTCCTTATAGTCACCATTTTGAAAGCTGGCACTCTTACTTAATGATTAAAAATTTTCAGATCCAGAACTGGTCTGAATTAATTTTCTTTCTTTGGGACAATGAATAGATTTTAATAAAACCCCAGACTTTGTTCCTGAAACGGAACTGGTATGATTACCCCTGAAAGCTCCAGGTCTGAAACACACTTCAGAAAAGCCTGATCCTTTACTGGATTTGCTGGGATGCGTGAAAGAAAAAATCTTCTCACAGGCGGTCTTACTCTGAATCCTATTCGGTACCCTTGAGAGACAATACTCTGAATCCATTGATTTTGGACAGAATCTGCCCAAATGTTTTGGAAGAATCTTAATCTGCGCCCTACCAGCAAAGCATGAAATGAGGGCCACACATTCATGCAGACTTGGGGGCTGGCTTTGATTTCTTAAACGGTTTGGATTTACTCCAACTTGAAGAAGGTTTCCATTTGGAACCAGAGTCTTTGGGGGAAGGATTAGGTTTCTGTTCCTTATTTTGTCGAAAGGAACGAAAACGGTTAGAAGCTTTAGATTTACCCTTAGGTCTTTTATCCTGAGGAAAAAAAACTCCCTTCACCCCAGTGACAGTTGAAATAATCAAATCCAACTGAAAACCAAATAACTTATTACCTTGGAAAGAAAGAGATAATAATCTAGACTTAGATACCATGTCAGCATTCAAATATTTGAGCCACAAAGCTCTTCTAGCTAAAATAGCTGAGGACATAGATTTAACATCAATTTTGATGATATCAAAAATGGCATCACAGATAAAATGATTAGCATGTTGAAGCAAGCGAACAATGCTAGACAAATCAGGATTCATTTCCTGTTGCGCTAAGCCTTCCAACCAAAAAGTTGATGCAGCTGCAACATCAGCCATAGAAATGGCAGGCCTGAGAAGAAAACCAGAATATAAATAAGCTTTCCTTAGATAAGATTCAAGTTTCCTATCTAAAGGGTCTTTAAAAGAAGTACTATCTTCCATAGGAATAGTAGTACGTTTAGCAAGAGTAGAAATAGCCCCATCAACTTTGGGGATCTTTTCCCAAAACTCCAATCTAACTGCTGGCAAAGGATATGATTTTTTAAACCTTGAAGAAGGAATAAAAGAAGTACCAGGCCTATTCCATTCCTTAGACACCATATCAGCAGCAGGCTCTGGAAAAACCTCTGGAGTAACCACAGGAGGTTTAAAAACAGAATTTAAATGTCTACTAGTTTTAATATCAAGAGGACTAGTTTCCTCAATATCCAATGTAATCAACACCTCTTTGATCAAGGAACGAATATACTCAATTTTAAATAAATAAGTAGATTTGTCAGTGTCAATATCTGAGGAAGGATCTTCTAAATCAGATAGATCCTCATCAGAGGAGGATAATTCAGTATGTTGTCGGTCATTTGAAATTTCATCAACTTTATGAGAAGTTGTAAAAGACCTTTTATGTTTATTAGAAGGCGGGATAGCAGACAAAGCCTTCTGAATCGCATCAGCAATAAAATCTTTTATATTCACAGGAATATCATGTACATTAGATGTTGAAGGAACAACAAGCATTGTACTATTATTGATGGACACATTATCTGCATGTAAAAGCTTATCATGACAACTATTACATACCACAGCTGGAGCTATAATCTCCACAAATTTACAACAAATGCACTTAGCTTTAATAGAAATGTTATCAGGCAACAGGGTTCCAACAGTGGTTTCTGAGACAGGATCAGATTGAGACATCTTGCAAATGTAAGAGAAAAAACAACATATAAAGCAATATTATCAATTTTATTACAAGACCAGAGACTTCATATTTGCTCACTTTCCTTTACTACTAGTGTGCAGCATTTTAAAGAATAATAAAACATATTACATAAATACAGAGAAAAAAGAGCCAATGTAATTAGCCCAGGAGAAGGCTAATGTAAATATCAGGGTAATAATGGACCAGTCAGAAGACCCATACTGTCCATAAACTGACTGACCAATGAGCTCCCCATCTTCCTCATTCTTTTGCTGCTCATTCAAAAGATAAGTGTTCTGTTTCATTACTCTTACAAAAAGTTTATATTTATTGTTTTTTATTGTCTTTTTATTTTAATAATATTTATTTTATTTCATTATTATTCCTTCTTTTTCTTTAACCGTTATTTTAATTTATTGTTTTTGTGATTTTTATTCTCTATTTTTCCTTTTTTATTTTTCCCCTTGTCAGTTAGCTCCTAACTGCCATTTTTCATTTTCTCTTTACTTTCGTTTTTTCCCTCTTTGTTTTATCTTGTTCTTTTTACTGTTTTCATCTCATTTTGTTTTTTCAAACAATTCCCCTTGTTTACTTACTTTAATTGCCTTTCTCTTTAGCTCCGGTGAGCCGTCTGTACATCTCCCCTCACCTCCATTTTGTGGGCGTCTTCTTAGTGACGTTTCCCGCCCGCCCATTTTGTTGATGCGTCACTGACTTCTCCACTCGACGGACGCATCTCCTGGTATTTCCCTTCACAGGAATAAATATTGTAACTTTGTTGCCATGTTTTGTTTCTGAAATAAAGGTTTTATTTCTCCATTTTTAGGCTCACATTGCCCTCCGGTGGCCATCTTTGGAAATCTTCATAAAGTTTTATATTTGCAAAAAATATTTTAATATGTGGTACTTTTTCTGTCAGAGAAATATTTATATTTAATAATAAGACAAATTTTATTATTCAATATTTATTTTTAATAGTATTGGCTAGATTTGAATTAATTATTTTAATTCTATATATACATTATTTTTAGTTTAATAAACAATGTCCCAAAACAACTCATCTTCTATCCCCTTGACTGAACAATCAGTCCAAAGTATGATTGACAATTCTATAGGCAAACTTATGTCTCATATGACAAATTTATTAGCCTCATCTCCCCAAAAGAAAGCCATAAAAAGAAAAGCTGCTTCTGCTGCAATAAAAACCAGTAAGAAACTAGCCTCTAAATCCAAACAAACTTTGGCTTATATTCCTATTCCTGGGGGCAAAGGAATTAAAACATCCGCAATGAGAACCCTTACTCCAAAGGGGCATAAAAAGGGAGCTATTAAACACATAACAAAGTCTGTGGTTAAAGAAGATTTTTCAGATTCATCCACAGAAGAGAATTCTCATTCATTTTATGATGTATCTGATAAAAATTCATCAAATTTTGATTCTGATTCTTCAGATTCAGAACCTAGAAAGAAAAAATTTAAGAAGCACAACAAAAAAATCTAAATTTTCTGAGGACGAGAATAATTTTACTGACCCTTTGGGGAACCCACGTTTCAATGCAGATATTCTACAACATCCTCGTTCATCTGAATGGTTTTCACCATTAGATATAGCCAAATTTGTAGACTTTCAATTAAAGAAAACTCTCAAAAAACGAGCAAGAAATAATATAATATGAGTGCCCTAGACCTCTTCTTCCTAACAATAGCAATATCACTCCTGATATTGATCCCAAAACTCCTTAAATTCATAGGCTCTCCAGGTTACAAAATCAAAAAAGGTTTAAATAGATCCTGGAAAAATTGTCAGGATAGATTATTGGATACCATTGGTCCAATAACTAAATTATTTGAGCTTTCTGAAGAGGCTATTTTGAATGAGACTAACATGGACCCTCATACCGTTAGGGAATGGGTTCAAAGAATCTTATCCTTTGTTGGCAATACAAATGCTAACATGATTATTGAAAGTTATAAAAATATATTACGTAGAATTGATCCTAAAATTTGCGATTTCGCAATTAATGAGATTCACTCTGATAAAGATTGCTTTCTTTTCGGCAATATATTTTTAAAAGGTCTTAATCAATTCGCCAATACTTTTACCACCCTTAACAAAGTTAAAAATAATATGAGAAAAATCCTTTATACACAGAATTTCTCTGACAGGGCCGGTAAAGGAAGAGGTCGCTTTCCCGGCCGTGCCTCTTTTTTGTCCAGACCTCAAATCCAACAACCAAATTTTAATTACAACAGAGCCTATCAAGAACAGGGCCATTCCTCAAATTTCTTCCCAGCTCGTGCCAGACCTTGGCAGCAAAGAGGATCTCGCTTCAGGTCAAGACCTCGCTCTTCCACAGGTAAATTCATTGTCACTTCTTCCTCTACCTTTTTTCCCATCAAAAGTTGGAAGAAGACTAATTCTTTTTTCTCAAAATTGGACTCATATTACTTCAGTCCCTTGGATTCTGCAAACAGTTCAAGGAGTTCTTATAGAGTTTGTCTCTCCTCCAATTCAAGATGTTCTCCCTCTTCCTATTCATTTTTCTTTAAAAGACAAAATTCAAATTCAAAAAGAAATAAAAAATCTTCATTCAAAAGATGCAATATCTCCAAGTTTATATCCACATCTAGCCTTTTTCAGCAATATTTTCCTAGTAAAAAAGAAAAATGGTCAATTCAGAACAGTAATAAATCTCAGAGCTTTAAACGCTTTTGTTTCTTACAACCACTTCAAATTAGAAGGTATTCATCTCCTAAGAGACTGTCTTTTAGACAATGACTGGCTAGTCAGGTTGGATCTATCCGATGCTTATCTAACAGTTCCTATTTCTCCAGAACATTGGAAATATTTAACATTTTCATGGGACAATCAAAATTGGAATTTTACTTGCCTTCCTTTTGGCCTATCATCTGCCCCTTGGATTTTTACAAAACTTCTCAAACAAGTAGTTTCCTGGTTGACACAGAGGGGTGTTCGTCTTATTATCTATTTAGACGATATTCTGTTAATGAATCAAAATTTCCTTTCTCTTCAATCCCAATTAACTACAACTATCAATCTTCTAGAGAACTTGGGTTTCTTAGTCAACAAAGAGAAATTAGATCTATCTCCTACCAAGAATATGATCTTCTTAGGTTTTCTTATAGATACTTCGAAATCTATGTTAAGCCTTCCTCAAGAGAAAATAAAGAATATAAAAAAGGAAATTTCAAGGACTCTTTCCAAACAATTTGTTTCTGTCAGACAAATAGCCAGAATTGTTGGGTTACTTTCATCCTCCATTCAGGCTATTTTTCCTGCCCCCCTTCATTATCACGAACTTCAACGATTAAAAATTTCTTATCTTCAGAAAGGTTTTTCTTATTCCCATCTCATTCCTTTATCTTCAGATTCCAAGGAGGAGCTTTCATGGTGGCTTGCTCATATGGAAGCTTGGAACGGGAGAGCTATTTTTGGAAAATCACCGGATCTTATTATAGAGTCGGATGCCAGCCTTTCAGGATGGGTTGCACATTGTGGCCCATTCATAACAGGAGGCAAATGGTCCTCAACAGAGAGAGATCTTCACATAAATTGTTTGGAACTTTTGGCCAGATCCTTTGCTGTAAAAAGCTTTGTAAAATCTTTTGCCCCAGCTTCTATCCTTCTTCGCATGGACAATATTTCGGCTGCCAGATACATCAACCGACTAGCTGGTACAAAGTCAAGGAATCTATCCAACATTACCAAAGACTTTATCCATGTGTGTTTAGACAAGAATATTTCCATCAAAGCAGAATACATTTCCGGTCTCTCAAATTCAGATGCAGATTGGGGTTCTCGTTTTCTGAAAGATTCCAGCGATTGGATGTTGAACAAGAACATTTTTCTTTCTATTCAATCTGTCCTTTTTCATTAGATATTTTCATATCTCATCTCAATAATCAACTTCCTCAATATTTCAGTTGGCGTCCAGACCCGGATGCATTAGCTATAGATGCGTTTCTTCAACAGTGGCCCAAAATCGGAGTTTATGCGTTTCCCCCCTTTTCCATGATTGCTCAAACAATTTCGGTAGTTCGCAGGAACCTTTTATCTCTTCTCCAAATAACTCCCCTTTGGCCAACTCAAGCTTGTTTCCCATCACTTCTGGAAATGTCATTCAAACTTCCTCTCCTTCTCCCTCTGTTTCCAAAACTTCTTCTAGACCCAGTAGGCAATCCTCACAATCTTATTCTGAATCAATCCCTCAAACTAGTAGCTTGGTCAATTACGGGGAGATTAGAGACCTCCACAAACTTTCAGAATCAGCTAAGTCTCTCATGCGGGATTCATGGGCTCCAGGAACCCATAAATCCTACTTTTCTGCATGGTCCAGATGGTCTGGCTGGTGCTTGTCTAGGAACTTGGATCCCTTTTCAGCTCCTTTAACCCAGATATTATATTTTCTTTCTCATATTTTTGACGGTGGACTTGCTTATAGAACTATTAATCTTTTTCGATCAGCTATTTCTGCTAGACATGATTTTATCAATAATTCTCCCATTGCATCCGTTAATTTGTCATCTCTTAAAATCTATTAGATTAAAGAAACCTCCTTCTCCAAAATATAATTTCTTTTGGGATGTAGATTTAATTTTTTCTCTTTTTAGATCTTGGCCTTCCAATGATTCTTTATCTTTGAAACAAATTTCTGCTAAACTTGCTACTTTACTCTGTCTTGTATCTTATCGTAGAGTATCTGATGTCTGGGCTCTTGATTTCAACTCTAAATCTTTTTCTCCTGAAGGTGTTACTTTTCTTATTTCTCGAAGAACTAAAACCCTTTCTTCTTCTATTTTCTATGCTTATTTTCCATCTGAACCTTCTTTATGTGTTGTTTCATGTTTAAAATCCTATGAATCCAAAACTTCTTTGTTTAGAGATTCTTCAAAAAATCAACTTCTTTTATCTTTTGTTCCCCCTCATGCTCCTGTAACCCCTACTTCTGTTGCGAGGTGGATTAAATGGGTTATGTCTGAAGCTAGTATTAATTGTTCTTTTTCAGCTCATTCAGTAAGGGGATCTGCTGCTTCTAAAGCCTTTTTAAAATCTGCTCCTCTTCAGGAGATTTTAAAGGCGGCAGATTGGTCTTCTGATACTACTTTTAAACATTTTTACTTTAAACCCATTCAACACGCCTCTCAAAATCTTTTTAAATAACTGCTTTAAACTAGCAAATATGAAGTCTCTGGTCTTGTAATAAAATTCTGATTATCCTAGCTTAGTGAAGGAATAATCTAGATTTTATTAAAGACACAGAGACGAATATTTCCCTCCTCTACTTTTCTGTCTCTCCCTCCCAATATAATTTTATATGATATTAACATTTATATTTTATTTTTTAGTTACCAACTTCTCAAATATCCCTAATTAACACTGGATTTGCACCTTCTATCAAACCACGATCATCTTCTGGGAGATTGAAATGGATTTTCAAGACGTCTTCTATCAATTCTCAGATTTTTTTCAACTCAAGTTTTTTCAAGAATGTTTCAAATCTTCTGGTTCCTGTTTATTTTGTTGTTAATTGTTGGACTTTTGAGTTTGTTAGTTTTTTCGGAAATTTCTTTTTCATGAGCTTTAGGCAAGAAAGAGGAAGATGTGGAGCTCATTGGTCAGTTTATGGACAGTATGGATCTTCTGATTGGTCCATTATTACCCTGATATCTACATTAGCCTTCTCCTGGGCTAATTACATTGGCTCTTTTTTCTCTGTATTTATGTAATATGTTTTATTATTCTTTAAAATGCTGCACACTAGTAGTAAAGGAACTAGTACTAGAACCAATAGAATCATCCAATAGAATGGAAGCTGCTTAAATCATATTGACTGATTTGAATAGCCAATAGGATTTTAGCAGCTCTAATTCCTATTGGCTGATTCAAATTTTTCAGCCAATAGGAATGCAAGGGACACCATCTTGGATCGCGTACCTTGCATTGAAGATTCAGTGTATAGCGGCGACTGTATGAAGAGGATGCTCTGCGCCGGATGTCTTCAGGATGGACCCGCTCCGAGACACCAGGGTCAAGATAGAAGATGTAAGTATGTATTTAGTTTTAAATAGGTATTATTTAGTCTATTTTTATTATGCTAAAGTTAGGGGTTGTTAGGGTTAGTTTTAGGGTTAGGTTTAGAGGTAGGGCTTGATAGTTTAATTTAGGTTGTTGCGATGTGGGGGCTGGCAGTTTAGGGGTTAATAGGTTTATTTAGTGGTAGTGATGTGGGAGGCCAGAGGTTTAGGGGTTAATAACTTTATTTAGTTGCGGTGATGTCAGGGAGCGGCGGAATAGGAGTTAATAACTTCAATATAGTGGAGGCAATATTGGGAGCGGCAGATTAGGGGTTAATAACTTTATTTAGGTGGCAGCAATATCGGGAGCGGCAGATTAGGGGTTAAAAACTGTAAGTAGGTGTTGGCGATGTCGGAGGCAGCAGATTAGGGGTGTTTAGACATAGCGTTTATGTTAGTGTGTTAGGTTTAAACGTTATTTTCTTTTCCCCCAATTGACATCAATGGGGCTGCGTTACGGAGCTTTTCTTTCCGTGATCGCAGGTGTTAGACTTTTTTCTGACCCGCTCTCCCCATTGATGTCTAGGGGGAAAGCGTGCATGAGCACGTCAAAACAGTTCTTGTTTTTGGTGCGATATGGAGCTTGAAAGCACCATATCGCCCGCACAAGCCGGGTTTTGAAAAACTTGTAATGGCTGCGCTATAGGGGATTAAATTATGCAACTTTTGTTGCGTTCGTTAATTTCCCTATAGCGCTCAAAATTTGTAATCTAGCTGACAGTTTCCCAATGCTGCCATCTGTTGATCAGCTGCTACATTACACTAATACTTTACAATCCTTTCCCCTAGACCTCAAAGTCTTTGAGATGAATGGGACAGTGAATATTTCTTCTTGGATGCTCTAAACCTAAATTTGGAGTTGGTTCCATTGGACCATCATTTGGGCTGGTCAATTCTTCCTGTGTATAATTAGATGAATTGTGAGATGATGGTTCTGTAACAGTAACTGTTGGAAAACTGTCCTTTGTATTATTATTATTATTTATTATTATTATTATTATTATGTACTTATAAAGCGCCAAAAGATTCCGCAGCGCTGCCCATGGGTACAAGGATAAAAGTACAACAGAAGCAATACAATAAAAGACAAAATTTTACAGACAAATACAAGGGGAATTGAGGGCTCTATTCCCGTAAGAAATTACAATCTAAATGGGTATGAGGATGTGAAACAGGAGGTGGGAACTGCAAAGGTGAGAATGATATTAGTGAGGAGATAGATAAGGGCAACTGTTAGGTTAATGAAGTTCATTTGTTAATGAGTTGGGTGATAGGCTTCCTTGAACAAAAAGGTCTTTAGGGAACGTTTAAAGGAGGAGAGATTAGGGGAGAGTCTGACAGCTCGAGGAAGTGCGTTCTAGAGGGCTGGTGCTGCACTAGAGAGGTCCTGTAGTCTAGCATGAGAGGAGGTGATGGTAGAGGATGCAAGGAGCAGGTCATTGTTGGATCTTAGGGGGTGGGCTGGAGTATATTTTTGATGAGTGAGGATAGGTAGGGTGTGGCCGAATCGGTGAGGGCTTTGTAGATCAGGGTGAGAATTTTGAATTTAATTCTGCTGTGAATGGGGAGCCAGTGAAGGGACTCACAGGGAGGTGCAGCAGAAACGGAGCATTGAGACAGGTGGATTAGCCTGGCAGATGCATTTAGGATGGATTGAAGGGGAGAGAGGTGGGAGAGAGGGAGGCCAGTTAGCAAGTTATTACAGTAGTCAAGTCGTGAAATTACCAGGGAGTGGATTAGCAGTTTAGTAGTTTCATCACTCAGAAATGGACGAATTTTGGAGATATTGCCTAGGTAGTTGCGGCAGGATGAAGAGAGCAATTGGATGTGGGGAATGAAGGACAGATATTAGTCAAGTATGAGTCCAAGGCTGCAGACTTGGGGTGATGGGGATATAGTGGTGCCGCCAACAGTGATGGAAAAATTATATACTGTAGTAGAGTTAGAGGGGAGGGGGGGTTAGAGGTAGTTTTGTCTTGGACATGTTTATTTTTAGGTGGTGAGAGGAAATGCCAGATAAGCAGTCGCTCATATGAGATTGACAGAAGGAGAGGGTGTAGGGGTGGAAAGGTAGATCTGGGTATCATCAGCATAGAGGTGGTAGTTGAAGCCATAGCTGTTGATAAGTTTACCCAGTGATGAAGTTTAAATAGAGAAGAGTAGAGGATCCAGGACAGAACCTTGAGATACTCCAACAGATAGAGGCAATGGAGAGGAGTCACCATCAAAAGAGACGGAGAAGGATCTGTTAGAGTTAGAGAGATAAGAGTGAATCACAGTGTCACAGAGCCCAAGAGAGCTGAGAGTCTGTAGGGGAAGGGGGTGGTCAACAGTGTCAAAGGCAGCATAGAGGTCAAGTAAGATGAGTATAGAGTAGTAGCCTTTGTTTTTAGCAGAAATGAGATTGTTAGTAACCTTGGTGAGGTCAGTCTCAGTTGAGTGTTGGGGACGGAAGCCAGATTTCAGGGGGTGGAGCAGTGAGTTGGAGGACAGGAAGTGGGTTAGGCGATCGAAAACTTGTTTTTAAGTAGGGATATTGTAGGCTTGTGTTGGGATGTTTCTTCGGATGGTAAGTGTTTTATTGAAAAGTAGTCAGCCAGGTCTTGAGCACTGAATGCAGATAAGGGGGTGGCGCAGGTGGGCAGAGAAGGGAGTTGAAAATGACGAAGAGTCTTTTAGGGTTTGAGGAGTGAGTGAATATAAGAGAAGATAAGTAAGTTTGCTTCGGTAAGTGAAGGGCAGAGGTGTAAGAGTAAAGGATGAACTTATAATGCATGAAATCAGGTTCAGAGCGGCATTTCCTCCAGGCACGTTCAGCACTGCGGGAGCATTTTTGTAGGTGCCGTGTTTGCTGGAAGTGCCAGGGCTGGAGCTGACGACGTGTGGCTTTGCAAAGTTGAGGCAGAGAGAGTGTCTGCCACTCTGAGAAAAAGGGGGGAGAACAGGCAAATGTAGTGGACTTCAAAGGAAGAAAAGGAGAGAGATGGAAATGGAGATAGGTATTGATAGGAGCAGGAGGGGAAGAATAAGATGCCAACACCGCCACCGTGTCTCTCACCTGGCCTAGGTGTGTGGCTAAAGTGAAGACCACCATGTGTGAGAACAGCAATGGAAAAAGTGTCAGAGGAAGATAGCCAGGTTTCGGTAATTGCTAAAAGGTTGAAAGTGTTGGAAACAAACAGGTCGTGGACAGTTGTAAGTTTGTTACAGACAGAGCGAGCAACAGAGCGAGCATTCCAGAGGGCACAAGAAAAGGGAGGGAATAGGCGCTAATGGAGATGAGATTGTTGGTATTGTGTGACCTAGAGTTTTTGCAGTGAGAGACAGAGCGAGAGTGTAAAAGTGTGGTGATTGCTGCAGGGCCAGGGTTAGGAGAGACATCACCAGCAGCAAGCAGTAGTAGCAGTGAGAGTGACAAAAGGTGAGAGTGAGATTTGTAGGAGCGTGTATGACTAGACACAGGAGAGTTAGAGGGGGAAGAGTTTCTAAGGAAACAGAGTAGTTCATGAGAGAACAGCATAGGGGATGAGAGAAGGGAGGGTGAGATATGGATAGTGTGGAAGCTGTTGTGACAGGGACATGTAGTGACTTTTAGGAGAAGGGCAGACAGAGAGAGCAGAAAAGACATACGACTAGATTATGAGTTTTCAGCGCAATAGGGAAATTAACGAATGCAACAAAAGTGCTGTTATTTAATCCCCTATAGCGCTGCCATTACAAGTTTCAAAAAAACGGCTTGTGCTGGCAATATGGTGCGTGTAAGCTCCATAACGCACCAAAAACAAGCTCTGTTTTGACATGCTCGTGCACACTTTCCCCATAGACATCAATGGGGAGAGCGGGTCAGAAAAAAGTCTAACACCTGCGATCGTGGAAAAAAAAGCTCTGTAACGCAGCCCCATTGATGTCTTTGGTGAAAAAGAAAATACTGTTTAAACCTAACACACTAACATAAACCCCTAGTCTAAACCCCCCTAATCTGCTGCCCCTGACATCGCCGACACCTACCTACAGTTATTAACCCCTAATCTGCCGCTCCCGATATTGCCGCCACCTAAATAAAGCTATTAACCCCTAATCTGCCGCTCCCAACATCGCTGTCACTATATTAAAGTTATTAACCCCTAAACCTCTGGCTTCCCACATCGCTATCACTAAATAAACCTATTAACCCCTAAACCGCCAGCCCCCCACAATGCAACAACCTAAATTAAACTATTAACCCCTAAACCTACCCTAAACCTAACCGTAACCCTAACTTAATCCTAACCCTAACACCCCCTAACTTTAACATAATTAAAATAAAGCTTAATTAAAGTTACAATTATGAACTAAATAATACCTATTTAAAACTAAATACATACTTACCTGTAAAATAAAACCTAAGCTAGCTACAATATAACTAATAGTTATATTGTAGCTAGCTTAGGTTTTATTTTTATTTCACAGGTAAGTTTGTATTTATTTTAACTAGGTAGACTAGTTAAGAAATAGTTATTAACTATTTAACAACTATCTAGTTAAATAAATACAAAATTACCTGTCAAATAAAACCTAAGCTACCTTACACTAAAACCTGAAATTATAAAAAAAAAATAACCAATAAAAAACTACCATTACAAAAAATAAAAACCTACCATTACAAAAAAAAAACCAAAATTATCCAAAAAAATAATGTTAAAGAGCTCTTTTGCTACAAAAAAAACACCCCCTAAAAAAATACATTACACAAAATAACAAATTGTCAAAAATAATAAAAATTATTCCAATTTTAATATCCATTAAAAAAACACACCCGAAATATAAAAAAAATAATAATCTAGAATAAACTACCAATGGCCCTTAAAAGGGCCTTTTGTAGGGCATTGCCTTAAGGAAATCAGCTCTGTTTATGAACACAAAATAAGAAAATCTATCTAAAAAAACCTAAGCTACCCATTGCCCTAAAAAGGGCATTTGGATAGGCATTGCCCTTAAAAGTGCATTTAGCTCTTTTACATGCCCAAACCCTAAACTAAAAAAAAAAAACACCCAAAAAAACCCTTAAAAAACCTAACACTAACCTGTGACAATCCACAGTTTTTGAAGTCCAGCTTGAACGATCTTCATCCCGGCAGAAAAGTCCTCATCCAAGCGGCGAGAAGTCTTCATCCAGGCGGCCTCTTCAATCTTCATCCAGACGGCATCTTCAATCTTGATCCCGGCGGCGCGGAGCTCCTTAAGACATCCGGTGTGGAGCATCCTCTTCATATGGTTGCCGCTGTTCACTGTATCTTCAATACAAGATACGCAATCCAAGATGGCGTCCCTTGCATTCCTATCGGCTGAAAGATTTGTGTGTGTTTTTATTTTAGATTAGGGTTTGGGCATGTAAAAGAGCTAAATTCCCTTTTAAGGGCAATGCCCATTCAAATGCCCTTTTCAGGGCAATGGGTAGCTTAGGTTTTTGCTAGAGTTAGGTTTTTTTATTTTGGGGGGTTGGTTGGGTGGTGGGTTTTACTTTTGGGTAAAAGAACTGTTTTGATAGGGCTATTAGATTAGGTGTAATTCTTTTTTCTTTTTGATAATTTAGTTTGTTATTTTTTGTACTTTAATGTTTGTTATTTTTGTAATTAAGTCTTTTTTATTTTTTGTAATTAGATAGTTTTTTTTTTTGAGAATAATTTTTTTATTGAAGTTAAAGCATATATCATCACAACAAGGACTCGCCCTAAGGCCAAAGTTACAGCAAAGAAAGTAATACATTGTCTATCCAAAGGTAATATTGAGAAAGCAATATGCACATACAGCAAGGAAAAATACATTTCAAATCTGGATATGAAGATAGACTATGGGGGGTAGTTATCAAGCCATCTACTTTTCTGGCTTCGCCGGCCCAATACGCCCGCCTAAGCTCGCCTCACATCGCCGCCGCGGACCTGAAAAAATACGCCTAAGTTATCAAATAAAGCTGTCAAAAAGCCGCGGGGCGATGAGCAGCGGACTGTGAGAGTTATCACTCATCCGATCTCGCTGCTCTTCGTTTTTTTCCCAGCTTTATTGCTAGCCTGTCACTAAGCACCCACACTAAACTACACTGTTCTATCCCTATACCGGCACCCCAGGAGCCTCCCGCAACTAAATAAAGTTACTAACCCCTAAACCGCCGCTCCTAGACCCTGCCGCAACTCTTATAAATGTATTAACCCCTAAACCGCCACTCCCGGACACCGCTGCCACCTACAGTATACCTAGTAACCCCTATCCTGCCCCCCCTACACCGTCGCCCTCTATTATAAAGTTATTAACCCCTATCCTGCTGATCCCGCACCTCTCCGCAACTAAATAAATAGTTTAACCCCTAAACCGCCGCTCCCTGAACCCGCCGCAACCTATATTAAACCTATTAACCCCTATCCTGCCCCCCCTACACCGTCGCCACCTATAATACATTTATTAACCCCTAATCTGCCTCCCCTACACCGTCGCCACCTATAATACATTTATTAACCCCTAATCTGCCTCCCCTACACCGTCGCCCCCTATAATAAATTTATTAACCCCTATCCTGCCCCCCACTACGCCGCCGCCACTGTAATAAAATTATTAACCCCTAAATCTAAGTCTAACCCTAACCCTAACGCCCCCCTAACTTAAATATTAATTAAATAAATCTAAATAAATTAACTCTTATTAACTAAATGAATCCTATTTAAAACTAAATACTTACCTTTAAAATAAACCCTAATATAGCTACAATATAAATAATAATTATATTCTAGCTATCTTAGGATTTATTTATATTTTACAGGTACCTTTAAATTTATTTTAACTAGGTACAATAGCTATTAAATAGTTATTAACTATTTAATAGCTTACCTAGCTAAAAGAAACTGAAATTTACCTGTAAAATAAATCCTAACCTAAGTTACAATTACACCTAACACTACACTATACTTCGGTTCCATCGCTGCTCGGCTGAGTGAAGACAAGGTAGGATGATCTTCAGGGGATTAGTGTTAGGTTTTTGTAAGGGGGGTTTGGGTTAGATTAGGGGTATGTGGGTGGTGGGTTTTAATGTTGGGGGGGGTTGTATTTTTCTTTTACAGGCAAAAGAGGTGTTTTCTTTGGGGCATGCCCCCACAAATGGCCCTTTAAGGGCTGGTAAGGTAAAAGAGCTTTGAACTTTATTTAATTTAGAATAGGGTAGGGCATTTTTTTATTTTGGGGGGGTTTGTTATTTTATTAGGGGGCTTAGATTAGGTGTAAGTAGCTTAAAATTGTTGTAATATTTTTAACATGTTTGTAACTTATTTTTTTATTTTTTGTAACTTAGCTTTTTTTATTTTTTGTACTTTAGTTAGTTTATGTAATTGTATTTAATTGTAGTTATTTGTAGGTAGTTTATTTAATTAATTTAATGATAGTGTAGTATTAGGTTTAATTGTAACTTAGGTTAGGATTTATTTTACAGGTAATTTTGTATTTCTTTTAGCTAGGTAGTTATTAAATAGTTAATAACTATTTAATAACTATTCTAACTAGCTAAAATAAATACAAAGTTACCTGTAAAATAAATATAAATCCTAAGATAGCTACAATGTAAACTAAATACTTACCTTTAAAATAAACCCTAATATAGCTACAATATAAATAATAATTATATTCTAGCTATCTTAGGATTTATTTATATTTTACAGGTACCTTTAAATTTATTTTAACTAGGTACAATAGCTATTAAATAGTTATTAACTATTTAATAGCTTACCTAGCTAAAAGAAACTGAAATTTACCTGTAAAATAAATCCTAACCTAAGTTACAATTACACCTAACACTACACTATACTTTAATAAATTATTCCTATTTAAAAATAAATACTTACCTGTAAAATAAACCCTAAGATAGCTACAATATAATTAATAATTATATTGTAGCTATCTTAGGATTTATATTTATTTTACAGGTAACTTTGTATTTATTTTAGCTAGTTAGAATAGTTATTAAATAGTTATAAACTATTTAATAACTACCTAGCTAAAAGAAATACAAAATTACCTGTAAAATAAATCCTAACCTAAGTTACAATTAAACCTAATACTACACTATCATTAAATTAATTAAATAAACTACCTACAAATAACTACAATTAAATACAATTACATAAACTAACTAAAGTACAAAAAATAAAAAAAGCTAAGTTACAAAAAAATAAAAAATTAAGTTACAAACATGTTAAAAATATTACAACAATTTTAAGCTACTTACACCTAATCTAAGCCCCCTAATAAAATAACAAACCCCCCCAAAATAAAAAATGCCCTACCCTATTCTAAATTAAATAAAGTTCAAAGCTCTTTTACCTTACCAGCCCTTAAAAGGGCCATTTGTGGGGCCATGCCCCAAAGAAAACAGCTCTTTTGCCTGTAAAAGAAAAATACAACCCCCCCCCAACATTAAAACCCACCACCCACATACCCCTAATCTAACCCAAACCCCCCTTACAAAAACCTAACACTAATCCCCTGAAGATCATCCTACCTTGAGTCGTCTTCACTCAGCCGAGCAGCGATGGAACCGAAGTGGACATCCGGATGGGAAGAAGTTAATCCTCCAAGCTGCGCTGAAGAAATCTTCCATCCGATGAAGTCATCATCCAGGCGGCGCTGAAGAAAAGTCTTCGATCCGGCCGATGTCATCTTCAAAGAGGCGCTGAAGAGGTCTTCTATCCGGGCGATGTCATCTTCCAAGCCGGGTCTTGAATCTTCCTTCCGCCGACGCGGAACCTCCTTCTTCACCGACGGACTACGGCGAATGAAGGCTCCTTTAAGGGACGTCATCCAAGATGGCGTCCCCTCAATTCCGATTGGCTGATAGGATTCTATCAGCCAATCGGAATTAAGGTAGGAAAAATCTGATTGGCTGATGGAATCAGCCAATCAGATTGAGCTCGCATTCTATTGGCTGTTCCGATCAGCCAATAGAATGCGAGCTCAATCTGATTGGCTGATGGAATCAGCCAATCGGATTGAACTTGATTCTGATTGGCTGACTCCATCAGCCAATCAGAATATTGCTACCTTAATTCCGATTGGCTGATAGAATCCTATCAGCCAATAGGAATTGAGGGGACGCCATCTTGGATGACGTCCCTTAAAGGAGCCTTCATTCGTCGTAGTCCGTCGGTGAAGAAGGAGGTTCCGCGTCGGGTGGGAGGAAGATTCAAGACCCGGCTTGGAAGATGACATTGCCCGGATAGAAGACCTCTTCAGCGCCTCTTTGAAGATGACATCGGCCGGATCGAAGACTTTTCTTCAGCGCCGCCTGGATGATGACTTCATCGGATGGAAGATTTCTTCAGCGCTGCTTGGAGGATTAACTTCTTCCGCTCCGGATGTCCACTTCGGTTCCATCGCTGCTCGGCTGAGTGAAGACAAGGTAGGATGATCTTCAGGGGATTAGTGTTAGGTTTTTGTAAGGGGGGTTTGGGTTAGATTAGGGGTATGTGGGTGGTGGGTTTTAATGTTGGGGGGGGTTGTATTTTTCTTTTACAGGCAAAAGAGGTGTTTTCTTTGGGGCATGCCCCCACAAATGGCCCTTTAAGGGCTGGTAAGGTAAAAGAGCTTTGAACTTTATTTAATTTAGAATAGGGTAGGGCATTTTTTTATTTTGGGGGGGTTTGTTATTTTATTAGGGGGCTTAGATTAGGTGTAAGTAGCTTAAAATTGTTGTAATATTTTTAACATGTTTGTAACTTATTTTTTTATTTTTTGTAACTTAGCTTTTTTTATTTTTTGTACTTTAGTTAGTTTATGTAATTGTATTTAATTGTAGTTATTTGTAGGTAGTTTATTTAATTAATTTAATGATAGTGTAGTATTAGGTTTAATTGTAACTTAGGTTAGGATTTATTTTACAGGTAATTTTGTATTTCTTTTAGCTAGGTAGTTATTAAATAGTTAATAACTATTTAATAACTATTCTAACTAGCTAAAATAAATACAAAGTTACCTGTAAAATAAATATAAATCCTAAGATAGCTACAATGTAATTATTAATTATATTGTAGCTATCTTAGGGTTTATTTTACAGGTAAGTATTTATTTTTAAATAGGAATAATTTATTAAAGTATAGTGTATTGTTAGGTGTAATTTTAACTTAGGTTAGGATTTATTTTACAGGTAAATTTCAGTTTCTTTTAGCTAGGTAAGCTATTAAATAGTTAATAACTATTTAATAGCTATTGTACCTAGTTAAAATAAATTGAAAGGTACCTGTAAAATAAAAATAAATCCTAAAATAGCTAGAATATAATTATTATTTATATTGTAGCTATATTAGGGTTTATTTTAAAGGTAAGTATTTAGTTTTAAATAGGATTCATTTAGTTAATAAGAGTTAATTTATTTAGATTTATTTAATTAATATTTAAGTTAGGGGGGCGTTAGGGTTAGGGTTAGACTTAGGTTTAGGGGTTAATAATTTTATTACAGTGGCGGCGGCGTAGGGGGGGCAGGATAGGGGTTAATAAATGTATTATAGGTGGCGACGGTGTAGGGGGGGCAGATTAGGGGTTATTAAATTTATTATAGGTGGCGACGGTGTAGTGGGGGGCAGGATAGGGGTTAATAAATTTATTATAGGTGGCGACGGTGTAGGGGGGGCAGATTAGGGGTTATTAAATTTATTATAGGTGGCAACGGTGTAGTGGGGGGCAGGATAGGGGTTAATAAATTTATTATAGATGGCGACGGTGTAGGGGGGGCAGATTAGGGGTTATTAAATTTATTATAGGTGGCGACGGTGTAGTGGGGGGCAGGATAGGGGTTAATAAATTTATTATAGGTGGCGACGGTGTAGGGGGGGCAGATTAGGGGTTATTAAATTTATTATAGGTGGCGACGGTGTAGTGGGGGGCAGGATAGGGGTTAATAAATTTATTATAGGTGGCGACGGTGTAGGGGGGGCAGATTAGTGGTTATTAAATTTATTATAGGTGGCGACGGTGTAGGGGGGGCAGGATAGGGGTTAATATATTTAATATAGGTTGCAGCGGGTTCAGGGAGCGGCGGTTTAGGGGTAAATACATTTATTATAGTTGCGGTGGGCTCCGGGAGCAGCGGTTTAGGGGGTAATAACTTTATTTAGTTGCGGCGGTGTAGGGGGGGACAGATTAGTGGTGTTTAGACTCGGGGTACATGTTAGGGTGTTAGGTGTAGACAGCTCCCATAGGAATCAATGGGATGTCTGTCAGCAGCGAACTTGTACTTTCGCTATGGTCAGACTCCCATTGATTCCTATGGGATCCGCCGCCTCCAGGGGTGGCGGTTTGAAAACCAGGTACGCTGGGCCGTAAAAATGCGGAGCGTACCTGCTAGTTTTTTGATAACTAGCAAAAGTAGTGAGAATGTGCCGCACTTGTGTGCGGAACATCTGGAGTGACGTAAGAATCGATCTGTGTCGGACTGAGTCCGGCGGATCGAAGCTTACGTCACAAAATTCTACTTTTGTCGGTCTCGAGCCTTTGATAACTAAGGCGTATCAGCCTCGCCACAAATACGCTGCGGAATTCCAGCGTATTTGAGGTTGACGGCTTGATAACTACCCCCCAATATCTTAGGCGAGATAAAATAGAACTTCATTTTATATTATATTGACAGCGTATGAACTCCACATTCTAATAATATTTTACCTAAAATCAAAATATCAGCCTGTGGAGAGTTAACAAAAGCATCAGCCACTCTTGGGCCGAGATATATAGGGGGGAGGGGGATATTCAGCGGGTAAGCACCGCTATACGCATAGGGAGAGGGGGGGGCGGAGCCATATATAAATGTAAGTAGCATAGGGTACCTGGCGTGGACCTAGAAGTGCCCGATCGTAGAGACCGTGTATTATTGAAGCTTAAGTATTGTCAATGTACATTACAGTATATATGGAACTAAGTGAGAAAATTAATAAAATCCCCTGGAGTTACATATAGGCTAAGGAGTAGATGGGTTGCAGAAGGTTGTTCCAAGTTGCAAATTTATATGTCTGTATGATATGGAGCAGATGCTTTATTATCTGGACTAGTAGTTGTTGTCTTGGGTATAAATACCTAATTATTGGCATATGCCAAGACTTATGTGGTGTCGTGTAGCACATAACTAGGATAAAAAATATTCATATAGCAATACAGTCATACTATGTTAGTTATATATCATTCCTTAAACTTTTATAGATTAACATTTTCAGCAGTGTAACTTATGGTCTAATACTAACCATCTAGACAATTAGAGTCACATAGTACAATACCAGGGTTATCTGGGCCTCGGGCCACCATATAAGCATGAATTGTGTATATAAAGTACAATAACCAACATTTTAAAGGGTGTGAAGGTAAAGAATGTTAATCTATATGCACCCATAAATGTGTAAGAACTTGTAAGTAAACCCTGAAGCAGCCAATAAAACTAATAGGGCTGCTAATAATTAGCAAATTAAGCTAGATCAGGTAGTACCCCTTACATACAAAACATTAAACCTGAGTAATAGAATTACGAATTTGTGTATAAACCAGCTAAATTGTCAAGCACGTTGACAATTGGCATCTAAAACATGCAGATGAGCCTATTGCATATATAATCCACATTAGTGTGATCAGAAGGGCATCATTTTTTCAGAGCCCAGACCACGTGTTAACTATAATATTGGGTGGTAAACTAGGGCAAAAATATCTATTCAATACTTGGATATATAGTATAATAAGTGGGAATACACTTTCAACTGTGAGAATTGAGTTGTCACTACTCTAATATGGCCTTATTCATATATGTAAATAGCATAACAAAACACCATGAATCTCTAATGTGAAAATGTTACTAATATAGGCTAAGGAACCTACCTGGGTATGACATATTTATTATTCTAAACTAGCTAAGCCTGTAATTTAACTGACCCAGTCAAATAAACAAGTGCTTAATACTGAGTTAAAGTAGTGACGCTGCAGCAATAAAAATTGCATGCAGCTAGGTAATACAAGCGGCAGTGGTTAGGATGAGATTAGTGTAAATCATAGGAGTCATTGCTTTTCACTAGTTGCAGTGATGTGTCCTGCTATTATAAAACTGCTAATTGCGTCTTATCTAATAGACATTACAAACATTAAGGGCATGTAACACAGAGAATAGAGAAAACCCTGAAAGCTTTACATGAGTGCATGGTAACTGTGGAATTGGGTGGTAGCCTAGGGCACAAAAATTTATTGAATACTTGGGTATATAGTATAATAGGGGAAAATAAGCTTTCCACTGTGAAAACTGAATTGTCACAACTCTAATGTGGCCGTATTCATATTAGTAACTAGCCTAACAAAACACCATGTAACACCAATGCGAAAATATAACTAATGTAGGCTAAGGAGCATACCTGGGTAAGACATGTTTACTATGCTATACAAGCTGAGCCTGTATTTTAACCCAGTCAGATAAACAAGTGTGTAATACTGAGAGTCAAATTAGTAACGCTGCAGCAACATAAGAGGATCAAGTTGAATGTATACATAAAACATAAACTAACCCCACAATACGGTGCCATTCAGTGGTTGTGCTACAAATCTTAAGCAGGAGTCACAGGACTCAGAGGAGGAACTAGCTAATATGCCTATTAAATATACATATAACCTTAGAAAAAATATCTAGTGATTATTGTTAGTGAGCAAACCCCCGCAAAATTGCTGAAATTAATTCTGGTATGAGGATTAAAGTAGCATCATCACAGGAAACAGTTCTAAAAAAGGAGTAATAAAGGTTATGTGACTTTTATATGTATAATAAAGCATTCACCTAGATATATTTTTACATATAGATATGTACAGCATTTGATAGACAGAGGAACTACATCAAATTCAAACGCATCCAAACATGACTCTCATGGGCACAGCGTTCATCAGTTTCTGTGTAGGCTCAAACCACAGAGTGAGACCAACAGATCTGGGGGTTCCCTCCACATGTAGAAAATAGCGATATGTCTCCTCTAAAACCCATACACAAACACCAACTCAAACCGCACTAAAAGTCTGTTAGCGTGCATACACTGAGATTGAGTGCACATATTGTCCCAAAGGCAGCTGGTGCCGTCGTCTATACCACCCGAGTTTTCCAGACGCAGAAGACAAACTAAGCTGCCAGAGACTCACAGGGAGGCCATCCTCTAGCCTACTCCAATGGCCACTGTGACTCTAGGCTCCGAGTGCCACATTGGGAGATGCTGTCTGGTTGAGCTATCGAGTGCTGCAAGGTTCACAGCGCTCCAGGAGGTAGTGGCATACCAGGAATCTCTACCCAGTTTCTTATGATCTCTTCCAGCAATGAGAAGCAGCTGTGGATGGGAAAGCTGCAGAGCCGCAGCCTCGCGGGCAGAATACAAGACAGTAGCCCAGACTTCTCTCCTCTCCCCTGGAACTGCCTTAGACTGGATGCGGGTAGTCACCACTGAGCTCCCGCCGCAATCACCCGCACCTTCCAGAAGTTTGATCGGCACAAGTATTAAACCTGCTTGGAAGTTTAGGTAGCGAGAGGAGGAGAACTGAAGGTTTCGCCCGATATCAATCCAGATGTGGCTTGTAGTGTCTGCAATTGCAGCCGCAACGCAAGATGGCGCCTCAGGATACAGCGGTAATGGGTCTCCACTTGCTGTCTCCTGCAGCGTGCTAGTTAAGACACGAGCAGGTAGTTCCTCCTGAGAGTGTCGATATAGTTGCCTAGCTGGTTGCGGGCCTTCCATCTGATTTTCCTCATGGGAGTCATAGGCGGTCAGGAGATCAGCGCCATTTTTATTGCGCATTTCAACAAGGGTAGCCTTTAAGCCGAGGAAGTTTCTGTCGGCTTTGTTGCTCAAGTCCCCTAGTAAGGTTAGAAGGGTTGCTGAGATCTCCTCCATTTTGAGAATAGGCTAATAGAGTGAATATTCAGCAAGGTGAGAGTCTAGCCGTTAGACTAGTCCGACCAACAGGTTTCAGACAATCCTGATAGCGAGATCCCCTATTCGGGTGTAACTGGCAGGTATCTTTCTATGGCCTAGATTTGGAGTTTGGCGGTAGCCGTGAAAACCAGCGTTAGAGGCTCCTAACGCTGGTTTTAGGCTACCGCCGGTATTTGGAGTCAGTCAAAAAAGGGTCTAACGCTCACTTTTCAGCCGCGACTTTTCCATACCGCAGATCCCCTTACGTCATTTGCGTATCCTATCTTTTCAATGGGATCTTTCTAACTCCTGTATTTAGAGTCGTGGCTGAAGTGAGCGTTAGAAATCTAACGACAAAACTCCAGCCGCAGAAAAAAGTCAGTAGTTAAGAGCTTTCTGGGCTAACGCCGGTTCATAAAGCTCTTAACTACTGTGCTCTAAAGTACACTAACACCCATAAACTACCTATGTACCCCTAAACCGAGGTCCCCCCACATCGCCGCCACTCGATTACATTTTTTTAACCCCTAATCTGCCGACCGCCACCTACATTATAATTATGTAGCCCTAATCTGCTGCCCCTAACACCGCCGACCCCTATATTATATTTATTAACCCCTAACCTGCCCCCCACAACGTCGCCGCCAGCTACCTACAATAATTAACCCCTAATCTGCCGACCGCAAAGCGTCGCTACTTACGTTATCCTTAACATTGACCACTGTATATTAATTTTAACCCCTAATCTGCCGCTCCGTAAACCGCCGCTACTTACATTATCCCTATGTACCCCTAATCTGCTGCCCCTAACACCGCCGACCCCTATATTATATTTATTAACCCCAAATCTGCCCCCCACAACGTCGCCTCCACCTGCCTATACTTATTAACCCCTAATCTGCCGACCGGACCACACCGCTATTATAATAAAGTTATTAACCCCTAATCCGCCTCACTAACCCTATAATAAATAGTATTAACCCCTAATCTGCCCTCCCTAACATCGCCGACACCTAACTTCAAACATTAACCCCTAATCTGCCGACTGGAGCTCACCGCTATTCTAATAAATGTATTAACCCCTAAAGCTAAGTCTAACCCTAACACTAACACCCCCCTAAGTTAAATATAATTTACATCTAACGAAATTAATTAACTCTTATTAAATAAATTATTCCTATTTAAAGCTAAATACTTACCTGTAAAATAAATCCAAATATAGCTACAATATAAATTATAATTATATTATAGCTATTTTAGGATTTATATTTATTTTACAGGTAACTTTGTATTTATTTTAACCAGGTACAATAGCTAAAATAGTTAAAATAATTACAAAATTACCTGTAAAATAAATCCTAACCTAAGTTACAATTAAACCTAACACTACACTATCAATAAATTAATTAAATAAAATACCTACAATTACCTACAATTAAACCTAACACTACACTATCAATACATTAATTAAATACAATATCTACAAATAAATACAATGAAATAAACTAACTAAAGTACAAAAAATAAAAAAGAACTAAGTTACAAAAAATAATAAAATATTTACAAACATCAGAAAAATATTACAACAATTTTAAACTAATTACACCTACTCTAAGCCCCCTAATAAAATAACAAAGACCCCCAAAATGAAAAAATGCCCTACCCTATTCTAAATTACTAAAGTTCAAAGCTCTTTTACCTTACCAGCCCTGAACAGGGCCCTTTGCGGGGCATGCCCCAAAGAATTCAGCTCTTTTGCCTGTAAAAAAAACACATACAATACCCCCCCCCAACATTACAACCCACCACCCACATACCCATAATCTAACCCAAACCCCCCTTAAATAAACCTAACACTAAGCCCCTGAAGATCTTCCTACCTTATCTTCACCATACCAGGTTCACCGATCCATCCAGAAGAGCTCCTCCGATGTCCTGATCCAAGCCCAAGCGGGGGGCTGAAGAGGTCCATGATCCGGCTGAAGTCATCATCCAAGCGGGAGCTGAAGAGGTCCATGATCCGGCTGAAGTCTTCATCCAAGCGGGAGATGAAGAGGTCCATGATCTGGCTGAAGTCTTCTATCAAAGGCATCTTCAATCTTCTTTCTTCGGGAGCCATCATCTTCCATCCAACGCGGAACATCCTCTTCTCCCGACGCCTACTCGCCGAATGACGGTTCCTTCAAATGACGTCATCCAAGATGGCGTCCCTCGAATTCCGATTGGCTGATAGGATTCTATCAGCCAATCGGAATTAAGGTAGGAATATTCTGATTGGCTGATGGAATCAGCCAATCAGAATCAAGTTCAATCTGATTGGCTGATCCAATCCCAAGCGGGGGGCTGAAGAGGTCCATGATCCGGCTGAAGTCATCATCCAAGCGGGAGCTGAAGAGGTCCATGATCCGGCTGAAGTCTTCATCCAAGCGGGAGCTGAAGAGGTCCATGATCCGGCTGAAGTCTTCTATCAACGGCATCTTCAATCTTCTTTCTTCGGGAGCCATCATCTTCCATCTGACGCGTAACATCCTCTTCTCCCGATGCCTACTCGCCGAATGACGGTTCCTTCAAATGACGTCATCCAAGATGGCGTCCCTCGAATTCCGATTGGCTGATAGGATTCTATCAGCTAATCGGAATGGAATCAGCCAATCAGAATCAAGTTCAATCCGATTGGCTGAGCCAATCGGTTGAACTTGATTCTGATTGGCTGATTCCATCAGCCAATCAGAATATTCCTACCTTAATTCCGATTGGCTGATAGAATCCTATCAGCCAATCGGAATTTGAGGGATGCCATCTTGGATGACGTCATTTGAAGGAACCGTCATTCGGCGAGTAGGCGTCGGGAGAAGAGGATGTTCCTTGTTTGATGGAAGATGATGGCTCCCGAAGAAAGAAGATTGAAGATGCCGTTGATCGAAGACTTCAGCCGGATCATGGACCTCTTCAGCTCCCGCTTGGATGAAGACTTCAGCTGGATCATGGACCTCTTCAGCTCCCGCTTGGATGATGACTTCAGCCGGATCATGGACCTCTTCAGCCCCCCGCTTGGGCTTGGATCAGGACATCGGAGGAGCTCTTCTGGATGGATCGGTGAACCTGGTATGGTGAAGATAAGGTAGGAAGATCTTCAGGGGCTTAGTGTTAGGTTTATTTAAGGGGGGTTTGGGTTAGATTAGGGGTATGTGGGTGGTGGGTTGTAATGTTGGGGGGGGGTATTGTATGTGGGGTTTTTTACTGGCAAAAGAGCTGAATTCTTTGGGGCATGCCCCGCAAAGGGCCCTGTTCAGGGCTGGTAAGGTAAAAGAGCTTTGAACTTTAGTAATTTAGAATAGGGTAGGGCATTTTTTTATTTTGGGGGTCTTTGTTATTTTATTAGGGGGCTTAGAGTAGGTGTAATTAGTTTGAAATTGTTGTAATATTTTTCTGATGTTTGTAAATATTTTATTATTTTTTGTAACTTAGTTCTTTTTTATTTTTTTGTACTTTAGTTAGTTTATTTCATTGTATTTATTTGTAGATATTGTATTTAATTAATGTATTGATAGTGTAGTGTTAGGTTTAATTGTAGGTAATTGTAGGTATTTTATTTAATTAATTTATTGATAGTGTAGTGTTAGGTTTAATTGTAACTTAGGTTAGGATTTATTTTACAGGTAATTTTGTAATTATTTTAACTATTTTAGCTATTGTACCTGGTTAAAATAAATACAAAGTTACCTGTAAAATAAATATAAATCCTAAAATAGCTATAATATAATTATAATTTATATTGTAGCTATATTAGGATTTATTTTACAGGTAAGTATTTAGCTTTAAATAGGAATAATTTATTTAATAAGAGTTAATTAATTTCGTTAGATGTAAATTATATTTAACTTAGGGGGGTGTTAGTGTTAGGGTTAGACTTAGCTTTAGGGGTTAATACATTTATTAGAATAGCGGTGAGCTCCAGTCGGCAGATTAGGGGTTAATGTTTGAAGTTAGGTGTCGGCGATGTTAGGGAGTGCAGATTAGGGTTAATACTATTTATTATAGGGTTAGTGAGGCGGATTAGGGGTTAATAACTTTATTATAATAGCGGTGCGGTCCGCTCGGCAGATTAGGGGTTAATAAGTGTAGGCAGGTGGAGGCGACGTTGTGGGGGGCAGATTAGGGGTTAATAAATATAATATAGGGGTCGGCGGTGTTAGGGGCAGCAGATTAGGGGTACATAGGGATAATGTAAGTAGCGGCGGTTTACGGAGCGGCAGATTAGGGGTTAAAAATAATATACAGTGGTCAGCGATAGTGGGGGCAGCAGAATAGGGGTTAATAAGTGTAAGGTTAGGGGTGTTTAGACTCGGGGTACATGTTAGAGTGTTAGGTGCAGACGTAGGAAGTGTTTCCCCATAGCAAACAATCGGGCTGCGTTAGGAGCTGAACGCGGCTTTTTTGCAGGTGTTAGGTTTTTTTTCAGCTCAAACAGCCCCATTGTTTTCTATTGGGGAATCATGCACGAGCACGTTTTTGAGGCTGGCCGCGTCCGTAAGCAACTCTGGTATCGAGAGTAGCAGTGGCGTTAAATATGCTGTACGCTCCTTTTTTGGAGCCTAACGCAGCCATTCTGTGGACTCTCAATACCAGAGTTATTTTAAAGGTGCGGCCAGAAAAAAGCCAGCGTTAGCTACACGGGTCGTTACCGACAAAACTCTAAATCTAGCCGTATATTAGCTGGGATATCTTGAATCCATGTCCTAGAGTTATGCCAGAATCAAGGTATAGGTTATTTGAGCATTTAGTATGCCATAAAAGATAGTTTTAGCACTTTGTCTTCAGGAGCTCTTTAGTAGCACGTCTTGTTAGCTTGGCGGTTAGCTCCGGCTCCCCGTAATTAGATAGTTTTTAATTTTTAGAGTAGTGTTAGCATTTTTTAATGTGTAGTTTAGTTTAATTTAATTGGTAGTTAGTTTAATTTTAGTTTAATAATTATATTAGTTTAATTGTTAGTTTGTTTTATTAATTTAACAGGTAAGATTTAATTTAATTTAAGATAGGGAAATTGTAATTTTAATCTAAAGTTAGGGGGGGCGTTAGGTTTAGAGGTCACTAGTTTAATTAAGTTTATTGCAATGTGGGGGCTTTCATTTAGGGTTATATAGTTTAATTTACAATATTTTGTTGTGGGGGGCTTGCGGTTTAGGGGTTAATAGGTTTATTATTGTGTTGGTGGTGTAGGGCTTAATAACTTTAGTATAGTGGGGCGATGTGGGCGGACAGCAGATTAGGGGTTAATTATATTTAAATAGTGTTTGTGATGCGGGAGGGCGGCAGTTTATGGGGTTAATACGTTTATTATAGTGGCGACGATGTTGGGGAGCAGGGGAATAGGGGTTAATAAAAAATGTACTGGCATCGATTTCGGGAGCGTCACATTAGGGGTTAATAACTTTAATACAGTATTTGCGATGCGGGAGGGCCTCGGCTTAGGGGTTAATAGGTAGTTTATGGGTGTTTAGTGTACTTTGTAGCAGTTTAGTTATGAGTTTTATGTTACAGATTTGAAGCGTAAAACTCATAACTACTGACTTTAGATGGCGTTACAGGCGTTATGAAAAACTCATAATACCAGTGCTATGGGAATCTCATGAAAAAATGTCATTTTTACGAGTGCCGTACTGACGTTGCGTTACAGGCTAAAAGGCCTGCGGTACAGCTATACCGACAAGACTTGTAATGGCTGCAGTTCTGTTTTAACGCTGAAATTAACATATTTTCAGCGTTAAAAGTCGAACGCACAGACTTGTAATCTAGCTGTATGTGTTGTAAAGGTTGCTTTCCCTTAAAATCTATCTTTTTCACTATATTTATTTCAGGGGTGTTACTTAGCTGCTAGAGCAGTGCTTTCCAAACTGTGTGTCGTGACACATTAGTGTGTCGGCGGCAGTGTGTAGGTGTGTCCCTGCTTCAGCACAATTTTTTTTTAATTTAAAATTCTATTTACATTTTCTTTTTGTTTCCGACTTTCTGCCTTCCTGCAACGCATATCACGTGGTTGACACTTGATTGATACCTAGTGGGTCACAGATCATCTTAACCCATTGGCGGCACATTGGCTCCTGACTGCACGTGTAGTCTCCTCAATCGGCTCGTGAATGCACGTGTAGTCAGTGAGTGGGACAGCAGTGTGTTTGCAGCATGGGCACTAGTCAGTCGGACTCTCAGAGCTCTGAGGCAGCAGCTTTAATGCTGAGCTGAAGTCAGAAGTCAAAGTATTTTTAATTTTTGCAACTAGCTCCCAATAGTGCATTGCTGCTCCTGCTCATGATATATGGATAGAAAGTGGAAGCTTAAAAATGCTTGATGATGAAAAGCGAGTGTTTTTATCTAATATTCCACTAAATATTCAGAAACTGTGTTCATCCCATCAACCTCATACATCCCATTAAAATAATAAGTAGCTATTGGTGTTATTAAACTTTTTTTAATTCTTGCACATACATACTGTTACTTGTAAATACATTTCATTATTATATAATTTATGTATGTGTCTGTATCTCTTAAAACAAGTTAGTTTAACCTCCTGTTTGCTAGTACAACTGAATTACTGTGTCGCAAAATGATGTAGGTCTAAAAAGTGTGTCACCAACATGAAAAGTTTGGAAAGCTCTGTGCTAGAGGATTGCAATTTCTTTTGAATGAACATATGCAAGCACTTTTTTAGTTAGATTATGTTTTGATAGGAGTCTGTGATGCAGTGTTTCATCATGTACCCCACACACAAGCCTGTCTCTTAGCAAGGATGCTTCTGTTGAAATGAAAACGTCTCAGTGTTTAAGATTGAGTGGGTGCAAAATGATTTTTTAAGTGTCAATATTTCCTCAAATAAATGGTCACTTGCTTTAATAGGGGATAACAGTGAGCGAACAACATCAAAAGTCTTAGGGGTTGATTTATCATGTTTAGGCGGACATGATCCGCTGTAACGGATCATGTCCTCACGACATCAATAAATTATGTGTAGAAAGAGTCCAGAAAGCTACCGTATTATCTGCATGTCGTGAAACCTATTTGAAATTAATACATTTTGCATATATTACTCCAGATAAACTCACAAAATGGAATCAGGCTAGAACAGTCGCATGTTATAGAAATAGCCTTCCGAGAGTCACAATCTCACATTGTTTGGGATTGTGTCCAATAATTAAGAAATTCTGGGTCATGATCAAGCATTGGATCTCCAAAATAATGAATTCCCTGATTCAGATTAGGCTATTGGACATACTATTTTTAAAAGGCCATGAAAAAGGACTCACTAATGTAAAATGTATTTATTTTGTTATTTTATGCGGCCATAATGTAATCTTCTCAAGCTGGAAATCTAAGAGATCTCCAAGCTTCATAAAATTTAAAGGAACATGAAACCCAAAAGTTTTCTTTCATGATTCAGATAGAGAATACAATTATAAACAACTTTCTAATTTACTTCTATTATCTAATTTGTGTCATTCTCTTGGTATCATTTGTTGAAGGAGCAGCAATGCAATACTGGCCTCTAACTCAACACATGGGTGAGCCAATGACAATCAGTATATATATATGCAGCCACCAATTAGCTGCTAGAATGTAGGTTCTTTGCTGCTCCTGAGCTTGCCTAGATAAACCTTTCAGCAAAGGATAACAAGAGAAGGAAGCAAATTACATAATAGAAGTAAATTGGAAAGTTCTTTAAAATTGTATGCTCTGTCTGAATCATGAAAGACAAATTTTAGGTTTCATGTCTCTTTAAGGAATTAGTTAAGAACAAAATAAAATAGAACCGTTTGAAGCTCGATACAATATAAAGATCGAGAATTCCACCTTCTGTCAAAAATGGGGAGACCTTATAAGAACTTTCCCCCCAGAATTACAGAAACAGTTCATTTCTCTCTTTTTAGATACAAAATATATACAGGAAGCAATTATAAGAGGAGAGTTTCAGATTGGTTAAGTTACAATAGAAAATGTTTGAGTGAGATGGGAATATATATATATTTTTTTCTTTTTCCTTTTTTTCTTTTTTCTTCTCATTACTGTATCTGATATCATCTGCTTTCTAATTTGTGTTACATTTAGTACAGTTATGTATACTTGTTATTTTTCTTTATGCTCTCACTTTGTCATGCCGTTCTGTCTCAGCGCGGTTCAGCGTTCACTTCTCATGGCCGTTGCCATGGTTACAGTGGTTATTGTGGTTGTCTCCATCCTCTGTTGCCGCTCACCGGTCTGCTGGCGCGAATCTGCGCTTATGTAAGTCTTCGTCACTTCTTATACCTTGCCCAAGTAAAGGTGTTACTGTGTGTACTCCTGGGTGCTTATTTCTACTGGATTGCTGGACTGCCTAATTGATACTGAACTCTGCCTGTCAGACTACTCTGCCTGTTTAAGCCCTGAATTGCTGGACTGCCTAATTGATACTGAACTCTGCTTGTCAGACTACTCTGCCTGTTTAAGCCCTGAATTGCTGGATTGCCTAATTGATACTGAACTCTGCCTGTCAGACTACTCTGCGTGTTTAACCCCTGAATTGCTGGATTGCCTAATTGACACTGAACTTTGCCTGTCTTACCACTCTGCCTGTTTAACCCCCGAATTGCTGGATTGCCTAATTGATACTGAACCCTGCCTGTCTGACCACTCTGCCTGTTTAATCCCTGAATTGCTGGATTGCCTAATTGATACTTAACTCTGCCTGTCTGACCACTCTGCCTGTTTAACCCCTGAATTGCTGGATTGCCTAATTGATACTGAACTCTGCCTGTCTGACTACTCTGCCTGTTTAACCCCTGTATTGCTGGATTGCCTAATTGACACTGAACTTTGCCTGTCTGACTACTCTTCCTGTTTAACCCCTGAATTGCTGGATTGCCTAATTGATACTAAACTCTGCCTGTCTGACTACTCTGCCTGTTTAACCCCTGTATTGCCTAATTGATACTGAACTCTGCCTGTCTGACCACTCTGCCTGTTTAACCCCTGAATTGCTGGATTGCCTAATTGATACTGAACTCTGCCTGTCTGACTACTCTGCCTGTTTAACCCCTGAATTGCTGGATTGCCTAATTGATACTAAACTCTGACTGTCTGACTACTCTGCCTGTTTAACCCCTGAATTGCTGGATTGCCTAATTGACACTGAACTTTGCCTGCCTGACCACTCTGCCTGATTAATCCCTGCACTGCTGTAACTGGGGATTGCCTCATTGTTGCCGAATTTTGCTTGTCTAACTACTTTCCAGTTATTCCCTGTAGTGCCGAGATGGGTTCCCCATCTACTGTGAGTACTGTTACCTCATTTACTTATCGATTCTCTTGTTCTGGGATATTTCCTTATCCTTCCACTTGACGCCGGGATAAGAAGACAACCGGCCAAGTTTGGTCTGATAGAGAAATATCCCACAAGCATTACATTATACTTGGGCCATGGACCCAAATGAGGTAGCTAGAGCAATCTCTCTTCAGGGACAGATGCTGGGAACCCACACCTCACAGCTGCAGAGCCTGGATTCCAAATTGGAGACTATTACTACCATGCTCTCCTCACTTGTTGCAGAGAAGAATGCTGTGCCTGTTGCCACACAGCCTGTTCTTGCTGCTAGTACCGCAACCTCCTCCCCTGCTTATGGTAGTATACCCCGAATACCGTTTCCTGACAAGTTTGATGGCACTACCGACTGCAGGGGTTTTCTCAATCAGTGCAGACGGCATTTCCACAATGACCCTCATACATTCCAGTCTCATCAGTGAAAGGTTACATTTATCATTTCTTTGTTGAAAGACAAGGCCCTAGCCTGGGTCTCACCCCTCTTGGAACAGAGTGCTCAACTCCAGAACGATGCTGATACCTTAATTTCTGCATTATCTTCCATATTTGGGACTTCTGGTCACACTTCTGCTTCAGAGTAGTCTCTCTTGCTCCAGTTGGGGTAGCAGTGCTCACTTATCGTGATGTCCCCACTTCCCTGGATGATTTTATAACACTTTGCATCAGTCTGTATTCTTGCTTTCAGGTAAGACAAACTGTGAGAGACAGAACTCGCAGAATCCTTCCCTCTCATCCTCCTACCCATCCAGCCAATAGACCACCTTCTACCCTTCCAGCACCTCCAGTTACCTCTGAAGAGGAACCTATGGATCTCTCTTCCTTGAAATCCTCAGAATCTGAATGACAGAGAAGGAGATTAAGACTGTGCTTCTATTGTGGTTCTAATGCACACCAACTGAAGAATTGTTATATACTGCTGGGAAAAGCCAACGCTTAGTGGATAAGAATGGGGTACCTCTAAGCATGGCCACTACTGATTCCCCTCACTCTTCTCAGATATTGGTACCTATTACCCTCACCTTCCTCCAGAACTCTGTCCGTGCTCAGGCCTTTATTGATTCAGGGGCAGCCGGAAATTTCTTAGATCACTGTTTCATTATCTATGCAGGGTTGCCTCTTCTCCAGAAAAAACAATGTCTAAAAATAATCACTCTGGATGGCACTGCCCTTTGATCAGGTTTAATCCATTTAGAATCAGCACCCCTAGCCATGACTGTAGCGGTCCTTCATTCTGAACAGTTGCAGTTTGATGTCATCCATTCTCCAGCACAACCAGTCATCCTTGGTCTTCCTTGGCTGTGTAAACACAATCCTCAATTCGACTTGACTGAAGGACAGATGGCCTCCTGGGGTAAATACTGTTTTCACTCATGCTTGACTATGGTTACTCAACTATAACACATTCCTATAGCCAGCCTTCTGACCACTTCTAACCTTCCCTCAGTATATGCAGACTTTATAGATGTCTTTGAAAAGAAAGCAGCTGATGTGCTATCACCTCACCACCCTTACGACTGCAAAGTTGAACTCTTTCCTGGAGCCCCACTTTCTAATGGAAGGACTTATCCACTGTCCAAAGTTGAAACCAAGGTCATGGAAGAATATATCCAAGAGAACTTAGCTAAAGGCTTCATTCATCATTCCTCCTCTCCTGACGGGGCTGGGTTCTTTTTTGTTGGTAAGAAGGATGGTGGTCTGAGAACCTGTATCGACTACATGTCTTCCATGACCTCCTTAATCATACTGTCATCGTCTATTTGGACGATATCCTCATATTCTCCACCATAGTGGAAGAGCATCATGAGCATGTGAGACAGGTGCTTCTTCATCTCAGAGACAATTCTCTGGTAGCCAAGTTGGATAAATGTGAATTTGATCAAGTCCGAATTCAATTCCTTGGATATATCATTTCCAAAGAAGGTTTCGCCATGGATCCCACTAAGCTAACAGCAGTTCTGGAATGGCCTTAGCTCACCACATTGAATGAGTTACAGAGATTCTTGGAGTTTTCCAACTATTATCTCAAGTTTATAAAGAACTTCTCCAAGATTGTTGCTCCACTCACTGAGCTGACTAAACAGAACAGAGACTGTAAGAATTGACCCCCAGTAGCTGTGGACACCTTTCTCTCATCTGAAGATGGCCTTTTGTACTGCTCCTGTGTTACGTCACCCTGATCCTGATTTCCAGTTCACCTTAGAGGTTGATGCCTCTGAAATTGGAGATGGTGCAGTCTTAACCCAAAGAGACCCTTTAACCTTCAAGTTGCATCCTGTGGCCTTTTTCTGTAAGCGGTTTTCCCCTACAGAAAGGAATTACAATGTGGGAAATCGTGAAGATGGCCCATACTGAATGGTGTCACTGGCTAGAGGGTACTACTAACCCCATTCAGATTCTCATGGATCACAAGAACCTGACGTACTTAGAGACTGCCCATTGACTCAATCCTCGACAGGCCAGGTGGGCCTTATTCTTTTTCGGTTTCAACTTTACAGTCTCTTACCTTCCTGGGATGAAGAATAAAAAGGCTGATGCTCTGTCCCGTCAGTTTCCTCAGTCTAATGACGCTTCTGAAGCTCCTATTAAACACATCATACCTCCCTCGTGTGTAGTTGCTCAGCTCAACACCTCTCTTCTACAAAGATTGCAATGTGCCCAGTCAAGAAAACCTTCTAAAGCTCCTGCGGCTCCTGAGATCATTTATGTTCCTCCAAACCTTCGCTCTCCTGTGCTATCCTGGGCTCATGACATCCTGGTTTTTCAAGAACCTTTAAACTCCTTTCTCAACACATTTGGTGACCTACCATGAAGTCGGACTCTCAGGATTATGTCAAGGCTTGTCAGATTTATGCTGTTAATAAGACTCCCCGTTCTCTACCTCATGGCCTACTTCAACCATTGTCCATACCTAAACAACTATGGACACATATAGCCATGGATTTTGTTGTAGATCTCCTTCTGACCATAATACAGTCATCTGGGTTGTGGTGGATCGATTCTTCAAACTTGCTCATTTTGTACCTTCACCTAAGTTACCTACAGCCCAAGAATTGTCCACTCTTTTTCTGTTACACGTGGTACAGCTCCATGGTATACCCATAAATATTGTCTCTGACAGAGGACCTCAATTTAATTCTACATTTTTGGAGGAGCTTGTGCAAATTGATTGGAACCACTGTTTCTTTGTCCTCTGATTATCACCCCCAGACTAACGGGCAGACTGAGAGAATCAATCAGGACCTTGAAGCTTATCTCAGAACATATGTCAATTCACAGCATACTAATTGTTCAGGGTTGTTACCCCTAGCTGAACTGGCTAAGAACACCTATTAGCATTCTTCTCTATGACGCTCTCCATTCCAGGCAACAACTGGTTAGCAACCTTGTGTCTTCCCTCTTTAAACACAGTCTACAGGAGTTCCTGCTGCAGAACATCACTTTACTAATCTCACTACCCATTGGCAATGCATTCTCTCTCAGTTACGTTCAGCTGTCTCCAGATAGAAGAGGTTTGCCGATCATCATCGAGCTACTGTTTGTGCCTTTTCAGTGGGTGAACGTGTCTGGGTCTCTACCCGACATGTTCATTTATGTCAAGCACAGTCATAAGTTAGGACCCAGGTATATTGGCCCTTACAAGGTCCTCAAAAGACTATATTCTGTTGCCTATAAAGTGGCTTTGCCCAGAACCCTGCGCATACACCCGGTCTTCCATATATCACTGCTCAAGCCTTACATCACGAACAGATACACTCGACTCAGACTTCCTCCTCCTCTGCTATTAATTCATGGTGAACCTGAGTATGAGGACGCTAAAATCCTGGACTCCAGATTCAGGCACAGGCAACTACAATACCTAGTGCACTGGAAGGGTTACTCTGTGGCAGAACGATTGTAGATTCCAGCCTGTGATGTTCATGCTCCATCTTTGGTCTCCAGGTTTCATGCTACTTATACCTTCAAGCCAAGTTTGGATCCTGGAGATATCCTTTAAGAAGGGGGCTGTGTCACGCCATTCTGTCTCAGCTGCGGCTTGGCGTTCCCTTCTCATTGCCATGGTTGTGGCAGTTGTTGTGGTGATGATGTCATTGCTGCATGCCTCTTCTTCCTCTGATGCTGTTCAATGGTGTGAATCCGCACCTATGTAAGTCTCCCTCACTTCCTATACCTTTCCAAAGTATAGGTGTTACTGTGTGTACTCCTGGGTGCTTATTTCTACTGGATTGCTGGATTGCCTAATTGATATTGAACTCTGCCTGTCTGACTACTCTGCCTGTTTAATCCCTGTATTGCTGGATTGCCTAATTGATACTAAACTCTGCCTGTCTGACTACTCTGCCTGTTTAACCTGCCTGTTTAACCTCTGTATTGCTGGATTGCCCTGCTAATTGACACTGGACTTTGCCTGTCTTACCATTCTGTCTGTTTAACCCCTGAATTGCCAGATTGCCTTACTGCTGCTGAACCCTGCTTACCTCTGACCACTCTTTTGATTAACCCCTGAACTACTGTTACTATGGATTGCCTCATTGTTGCCGAATTCTGCTTGCCTGACCTCAGAGATGGCGGATGAGTTAAGGAGCAGCGGTCTTAAGACTTCTTAACTTATCTGCTGCATTACCAGCATCATAAATCGGTCCCTCTGAGTCAATGACACTCAGCAACACAGTTCTCTTCTGTACAATGTCATTTAGTTTATTAGCTTCCAGGAAAAACTGCCACCTGTCAGCATATGAGTCCAATGAGGATGGATTGTCCATGTCAAACCCCTTCATATAGCCCATAGAAGCCAAGCTGTGTCAAGCAAGTTTATCTGTGCCATTTTTCTAAAATGTATACACATATAAACACCTGAATACATATATACTGTATATATATATATATATATATATATATATATATATATATATACGCACCTACAGGGAGTGCAGAATTATTAGGCAAATGAGTATTTTGACCACATCATCCTCTTTATGCATGTTGTCTTACTCCAAGCTGTATAGGCTCGAAAGCCTACTACCAATTAAGCATATTAGGTGATGTGCATCTCTGTAATGAGAAGGGGTGTGGTCTAATGACATCAACACCCTATATCAGGTGTGCATAATTATTAGGCAACTTCATTTCCTTTGGCAAAATGGGTCAAAAGAAGGACTTGACAGGCTCAGAAAAGTCAAAAATAGTGAGATATCTTGCAGAGGGATGCAGCACTCTTAAAATTGCAAAGCTTCTGAAGCGTGATCATCGAACAATCAAGCGTTTCATTCAAAATAGTCAACAGGGTCGCAAGAAGCGTGTGGAAAAACCAAGGCGCAAAATAACTGCCCATGAACTGAGAAAAGTCAAGCGTGCAGCTGCCAAGATGCCACTTGCCACCAGTTTGGCCATATTTCAGAGCTGCAACATCACTGGAGTGCCCAAAGCACAAGGTGTGCAATACTCAGAGACATGGCCAAGGTAAGAAAGGCTGAAAGATGACCACCACTGAACAAGACACACAAGCTGAAACGTCAAGACTGGGCCAAGAAATATCTCAAGACTGATTTTTCTAAGGTTTTATGGACTGATGAAATGAGAGTGAGTCTTGATGGGCCAGATGGATGGGCCCGTGGCTGGATTGGTAAAGGGCAGAGAGCTCCAGTCCGACTCAGACGCCAGCAAGGTGGAGGTATAGTACTGGTTTGGGCTGGTATCATCAAAGATGAGCTTGTGGGGCCTTTTCGGGTTGAGGATGGAGTCAAGCTCAACTCCCAGTCCTACTGCCAGTTTCTGGAAGACACCTTCTTCAAGCAGTGGTACAGGAAGAAGTCTGCATCCTTCAAGAAAAACATGATTTTCATGCAGGACAATGCTCCATCACACGCGTCCAAGTACTCCACAGCGTGGCTGGCAAGAAAGGGTATAAAAGAAGAAAATCTAATGACATGGCCTCCTTGTTCACCTGATCTGAACCCCATTGAGAACCTGTGGTCCATCATCAAATGTGAGATTAACAAGGAGGGAAAACAGTACACCTCTCTGAACAGTGTCTGGGAGGCTGTGGTTGCTGCTGCACGCAATGTTGATGGTGAACAGATCAAAACACTGACAGAATCCATGGATGGCAGGCTTTTGAGTGTCCTTGCAAAGAAAGGTGGCTATATTGGTCACTGATTTGTTTTTGTTTTGTTTTTGAATGTCAGAAATGTATATTTGTGAATGTTGAGATGTTATATTGGTTTCACTGGTAAAAATAAATAATTGAAATGGGTATATATTTGTTTTTTGTTAAGTTGCCTAATAATTATGCACAGTAATAGTCACCTGCACACACAGATATCCCCCTAAAATAGCTATAACTAAAAACAAACTAAAAACTACTTCCAAAACTATTCAGCTTTGATATTAATGAGTTTTTTGGGTTCATTGAGAACATGGTTGTTGTTCAATAATAAAATTAATCCTCAAAAATACAACTTGCCTAATAATTCTGCACTCCTTGTATATATACACACCAGCAGTAAAAAGATTATGGGGCCTATTTATGAAAGGCCTTTCAGACATGATCAGACATTGCGGATGCGGATGTCCGACAGACCTCGCTGAATGCGGAGAGCAATACGCTCTCCGCATTCAGTATTGCACCAGCAGCTCTTGTGAACTGCTGGTGCAACGCCGCCTGCAGATTCGCGGGGGTGTCAATCAACCCGATCGTATTTGATCGGGTTGAATTGCTGCAATGTCTGTCCACCTCCTCGGAGAAGGCGGACAGGTTATGGAGCAGCGGTCTTTAGAAGGCTCGTTAGAAATACGGGGATATGCTCCTATGACTCACTGAAGACTCAGATGATGGGTAGCATTTTTTAAAGTATTTTTCCAATTAAGGTAAGGAATACATTTTTTTTTTACATAATGCTATTGCACACTACAGTATAGTGAAAATATAACTTTTATATTCTCTGGAAAACAAAAAAATGAGCGTGACTCACTTTATTGCTCTATTCACTATATTGCGGTGGTCTGGAACCAAACCCGCAATATCTCCGAGGTACGCCTGTTTATATATATATATCTTGAAAAAGCCCTAAGCCGGGTGAAACGCATAGTGCAACAACACTAGGAACATAGTTCCTTATACCACGCGTGATACACGCTAAGTGCGGGATATACATACATCTTCAACCTTTGTTGCTGCTAAGACTCTGGTCTGGTCCGCGAGCCGCTGATATCGGCAGTTTCAAGGTGAGGTGCTAATCTTAGCAACTATCGATACAGTCAGTGACACAGCCTATCTAAGCTCTGAATCGTGTTTACCTACTGAGAGGAACCGCCATCAGTGTGGGCTGAGCGGCTTGGTGCTAGCAGGCGAATTCATGTGGGAGTGTGCCCTGGAGCTCTGAACTCCGTTTGATCACTGCGGGAGAACCGCCACCAAGACACGCTGAGCGGCTTGTTTTCAGCTGACAGAAGCCTACGGTAAGACGCCCTGGAGCGTTTCTTTTCATAAAAATACTGGCTAATTTAAAAAGACTTTCTCTTCTAACACCACAAAAGTATCAACATATACTCCATATATGAGGTGGAACATTATTTTATCAACATAAGTGGCAGATTTATTTCTGAGCTGCAACAAAGTTGCGAATATTAGTTCTGTAACTTTGCCTATAAAATCCTTGGATCACAGCCATCTGTTGGTTTATGAACATTTACGGATTTACACACTTTATCCGTTGGAACAAGAACTGTTTCTTATTATCTGCACTGATTTGTCTAACCTAATACTTCTGCTCCTTTTTTATATGGATGATTATATGCATTTCTTAAATTTTGCATTTTAGATTTTGGTGGTATTTTAGCAACATATAGTTAACTTGTAACTTGCTTATTTTATCTTATTCTTTTTCTACAGGGAGACGTCCCTTTAATTCTATTGCCGGTGATAATATTATCCTGTTTCATTTGTTTATACTTTATTTTTTATTAAAATTTTTTTAGAGATTAAGTGTGGTACTTTTTCTTGCTTGAGCGCCCTCTCAATTTTATTTTTCATACCCTATTTATGAAAGCCCTGTCAGACATGATCAGACATTGTGGATGCGGATGTCCGACAGACCTCGCTGAATGCGGAGAGCAATACGCTCTCCGCATTCAGCATTGCACCAGCAGCTCTTGTGAACTGCTGGTGCAACGCCGCCTGCAGATTCGCGGGGGTGTCAATCAACCCGATCGTATTCGATCGGGTTGAATTGCTGCGATGTCTGTCCACCTCCTCGGAGAAGGCGGACAGGTTATGGAGCAGCGGTCTTTAGAAGGCTCGTCAGAAATACGGGGATATGCTCCTATGACTCACTGAAGACTCAGATGATGGGTAACATTTTTTAAAGTATTTTTCCAATTAAGGTAAGGAATACATTTTTTTTAGACATAATGCTATTGCACACTACAGTATAGTGAAAATATAACTTTTATATTCTCTGGAAAACAAAAAAATGAGTGTGACTCACTTTATTGCTCTATTCACTATATTGCGGTGGTCTGGAACCAAACCCGCAATATCTCCGAGGTACGCCTGTTTTTATATATATATATATATATATATATATATATATATATATATATATATATATATATATATACGGTATATATATATATATATATATATATATATATATATATATATATATACAGTGGATATAAAAAGTCTACACACCCCTGTTAAAATGTCAGGTTTCTCTATGATGTAAAAAAATGAGACAAAGATAAATCATTTCAGAAATTTTCCACCTTTAATGTGATCTATAAACTGTACAACTCAATTGAAAAACAAACTGAAATGTTTTAGGTAAAGAGAAGAAAAAATATAAAAATAAAATAATATGGTTGTATAAGTGTGCACACCCTAAAACTAATTTTATTACAGCACTCAGTCTTTTTGGGTATGAGTCTATCAGCATGGCACATCTTGACTCGGTAAGATTTTGCCCACTCTTCTTTGCAAAAACACTCCAAATCTGCCAGGTTGCGAGGGCATCTCCTGTGCACAGCCCTCTTCAGATCACCCCACAGATTTTCAATCAGATTCAGGTCTGGGCTCTGGCTGGGCCATTCCAAAACTTTAATCTTCTAGATGAAGTTCCTCTTCATGTTCAGCTTTCTAGCAGAAGCCTGAAGGTTGTGTGCCAATATTGTCTGGTATTTGGAACTGTTCATAATTCCCTCTAGCTTAACTAAGGCCCCAGTTCCAGCTGAAGAAAAACAACCCCAAAGCATGATGCTGCCACCACCATGCTTCACTGTGGGTATGGTGTTCTTTTAGTGATGTGCAGTGTTGTTTTTGCTCCAAACATATCTTTTGGAATTATGGCCAAAAAGTTCAACCTTGGTTTCATCAGACCATAACACCTTTTCCCACATGCTTTTGGGAGACTTCAGATGTGTTTTTACAAAATGTAACCTGGCTTGGATGTGTTTCTTCATAAGAAAAGGCTTTCGTCTTGCCACTCTACCCCATAGCCCAGACATATGAAGAATACGGGAGATTGTTGTCACATGTACCACACAGCCAGTACTTGCCAGATATTCCTACAGCTCCTTTAATGTTGCTGTAGGCCTCTTGGTAGCCTCCCTGACCAGTTTTCTTCTCGTTTTTTCATCAATTCTGGAGGGACATCCAGTTCTTGGTAATGTCACTGTTGCACCATATTTTCTTCACTTGATGATGACTGTCTTCACTGTGTTCCATGGTATATCTAATGCCTTGGAAATTCTTTTTTACCCTTCTCCTGACTGATACCTTTTAACAATGAGATCCCTCTGATGCTTTGGATGCTCTCTGTGGACCATGGCTTTTGCTGTGGGATGCAACTAAGAAAATTTCAGGAGAGACGAACTAGAGCAGCTGAACTTTATTTGGGGTTAATCAGAGGCACTTTAAATGATGGCAGGTGTATGCTGACTTCTATTTAAAGGGACACTGAGCCCAATTTTTTCTTTTATGATTCAAATAGAGCATGACATTTTAAGAAACTTTCTAATTTACTCCTATTATCAAATTTTCTTCATTCTCTTGGTATCTTTATTTGAAATGCAAGAATGTAAGTTTAGATGCCGGCCCATTTTTGGTGAACAACCTGGGTTGTCCTTGCTGATTGGTGGATAAATTCATCCATCAATAAAAAAGTGCTGTCCAGAGTCCTAAAATAAAAAAAGCTTAGATGCCTTCTTTTTCAAATAAAGATAGTAAATTATAAAGTTGCTTAAAATTGCATGCTCTATCTGAATCACGAAAGAAAAAAATTGGGTTCAGTGTCCCTTTCACATGATTTTGAATGTGATTGCTAAATTCGGAACACAGCTACATCCCCAGTTATAAGAGGGTGTACACACTTATGCAACCACATTATTTTCTATGTTTTCTTCCCTCCACCTAAAAGATTTCAGTTTGTTTTACAATTGAGTTGTGTAGTTTATAGGTCACATTAAAGGTGGAAAAAGTTTTGAAATGATTTATCTTTGCCTCATTTATTTACATCACAGAAACCTGACATTTTAACAGGGGTGTGTAGACTTTTTATATCCACTGTATATATATATATATATATATATATATATATATATATATATATATATATATATATATAACCAAGAGAGGGTAAAATATAAGGGCGCTTAGTATAAAGAGCTAATTAATGTGTCTAAAGTTAGAAACTGTAGTAGTATAAAGGGTCACAATATAGGACCGCTGGATAATATATAGGGGATGAAGAAAGTAGTTAAAAAAACCTAATACATATATAAATCTCTCGCAGTATATAGATAAAAATATTACAAGTATAAAACATCAAAGGCTGGCTAGAGCAAAGATATACACTGGTCTCGCAGATGGTGCTGTTAATACTAAAACCCCACAGTGGACAGAAAAGGTTCACAGTACATACAGTCAAAATATGCAATTACAAAAGTAAATCCACAAAATATACATGCAAATAGAGTCCATAAGTGATACTTTGTGCAGAGAAGGAAAAGGTGAAAATCCCAAAGTGGCGGATCACACTAACCCCTCAGGGGGTTCTACTTACTCTCCTTAACCTCAATCTGTATGAGGTAAGTGTCGCGTAGGGTAAGTAGAGAGTCCTTCTTTGTGGTGGCAAGTATCCTTAGGCTTGTTGCTTGTCCCCCAATACTTTCGCTCACATAAATGGGATGAGAAAAGCAGAAAAACAATAATAGTGTAACCCCGTCAATTTGGACTAAATGCACAATAATGTATAGAATAAAACTCACACTAGGCAACCTCAAATATATATGAGGTATTTTATTGGCATAATAAGGTAAAACCAGATAATGGCATAACCATGGTAAAAAGCAGTTGCAGTATCCGTTTTTTGAGGACGGTTTTAACAAACAAATGCTGCACAGTTCATAAGCCGTAAAATGGCATCAATTACAAATACATAGAAGTCCTAACGCGTTTCGAAGGTCTATACCGTACACAACCTTCTTCTTCAGAAGAAAAGAGATTCTATCTCTTTGCACATATATATATATATATATATATATATATATATTACTGGGGGTTAAGTTTCCTCACTCTGCAGTGTCCTGCTTCTGCTATCCATCTTCATCACCACTTTTATGTATTCTTTAATGTATTAATGTGTTATATATAAGTATAACTCACAGATTCTGATAAACAGGAACAAGACTTCTATCTGTATTTTTTACTAACAACAACAAAAGGAAATTAAAGGGACATAAAACCCAAAAAATGTATTTTATGATTCAGATAGATCATACAATTTTAAACAATATTCCAATTTACTTCTATAATCATTTTTCTTTGTTTTCTTGTTAGCCTTTGTTGAAAAGTAAAAAGGTAAGCTCAGTATAGCGAGCGTGTCTTCAGAACTATATGACAGTAGTTTTGCAAGAATGTTATACATTAGAAAGAGCACTAGATAGCAGCACTGTTTCCTACCATGTAGTGCTTCAGACATGTGCACACATTGGGGGGTAGTTATCAACGCGTCTGCTTTACCTGCCTTCGCCGGCCCAATACGCCCGCCTAAGCTCGCCTCACATCCCCGCCGCGGACCTGCAAAAATTTGCCTAAGTTATCAAAAAAGCTGTCAAAAAGCCACACACCAAGTACGGGGCGATGAGCAGCGGATTGTGATAGTTATCACTCATCCAATCTCGCTGCTCTTCGGCTTTTTTACAGCTTTCTTGCTAGCCTGTCACTAAGCACCCACACTAAACTACACTGTTCTACCCCCTATACCGGCGCCCCCGGAGCCCACCGCAACTAAATAAAGTTAGTAACCCCTAAACCGCCGCTCCTAGACTCCGCCGCAACACTTATAAATGTATTAACCCCTAAACCACAGCTCCTGGAAACCGCCGCAACCTACATTATACCTAGTAACCCCTATCCTGCCCCCCCTATACCGTCGCCCTCTATAATAAAGTTATTAACCCCTATCCTGCTGATCCCGCACCTCGCCGCAACTAAATAGTTTAACCCCTAAACCGCCACTCCCGGACCCCGCCGCAACCTATATTAAATTTATTAACCCCTATGCTGCTCCCCCTACACCGTCGCCACCTATAATACATTTATTAACCCCTATCCTGCCCTGCACTACACCGCCGCCACTGTAATAAAATTATTAACCCCTAAACCTAAGTCTAACACTAACCCTAACACCCCCTAACTTAAATATTAATTAAATAAATCTAAATAATATTTCTATTATGAACTAAATTAATCCTATTTAAAACTAAATACTTACCTTTAAAATAAACCCTAATATAGCTACAATATAAATAATAATTATATTGTAGCTATGTTAGGATTTATTTTTATTTTACAGGCAAATTTCAATTTATTTTAACTAGGTACAATAGCTATTAAATAGTTATTAACTATTTAATAGCTTACCTAGCTAAAATAAAGAGAAATTAACCTGTAAAATAAAAACTAACCTAAGTTACAATTACACCTAACACTACACTATACTTTAATAAATTATTCCTATTTAAAACTAAATGCTTACCTGTAAAATAAACCCTAAGATAGCTACAATATAATTAATAATTACATTGTAGCTATCTTAGGCCTAGATTTGGAGTTTGGCGGTAGCCGTGAAAACCAGCGTTAGAGGCTCTTAACGCTGGTTTTAGGCTACCGCCGGTATTTGGAGTCATTCAAAAAAGGGTCTAACGCTCACTTTTCAGCCGCGACTTTTCCATACCGCAGATCCCCTTACGTCAATTGCGTATCCTATCTTTTCAATGGGATCTTTATAACTCCGGTATTTAGAGTCGTGTCTGAAGTGAGCGTTCAAAAACTCCAGCCGCAGAAAAAAGTCAGTGGTTAAGAGCTTTCTGGGCTAACGCCGGTTTATAAAGCTCTTAACTACTGTGCTCTAAAGTACACTAACACCCATAAACTACCTATGTACCCCTAAACCGAGGCCCCCCCACATCGCCAACACTCGATTAAATTTTTTTAACCCCTAATCTGCCGACCGCCACCTACGTTATACTTATGTACCCCTAATCTGCTGCCCCTAACACCGCCGACCCCTATATTATATTTATTAACCCCTAACCTGACCCCCACAACGTCGCAGCCAGCTACCTACAATAATTAACCCCTAATCTGCCGACCGCAAAGAGCCGCCACCTACATTATAGATATGTACCCCTAATCTGCTGCCCCTAACACCGCCGACCCCTATATTATATTTATTAACCCCTAATCTGCCCCCCTCAACGTCGCCTCCACCTGCCTACACTTATTAACCCCTAATCTGCCGAGCGGACCGCACCGCTACTATAATAAAGTTATTAACCCCTAATCCACCTCACTAACCCTATAATAAATAGTATTAACCCCTAATCTGCCCTCCCTAACATCGCCGACACCTAACTTAAATTATTAACCCCTAATCTGCCGACTTGAGCTCACTGCTATTCTAATAAATGTATTAACCCCTAAAGCTAAGTCTAACCCTAACACTAACACCCCCCTAAATTAAATATAATTTTAATCTAACGAAATTAATTAACTCTTATTAAATAAATTATTCCTATTTAAAGCTAAATACTTACCTGTAAAACAAATCCTAATATAGCTACAATATAAATTATATTTATATTATAGCTATTTTAGGATTAATATTTATTTTACAAGTAACTTTGTATTTATTTTAGCTAGTTAAAATAGTTATTAAATAGTTATTAACTATTTAATAACTACCTAGCTAAAAGAAATACAAAATTACCTGTAAAATAAATCCTAACCTAGGTTACAATTAAACCTAACACTACACTATCATTAAATTAATTAAATAAATTAACTACAAATAACTACAATTAAATACAATTACATAAACTAACTAAAGTACAAAAAATAAAAAAAGCTAAGTTACAAAAAATAAAAAAAATAAGTTACAAACATTTTAAAAATATTACAACAATTTTAAGCTACTTACACCTAATCTAAGCCCCCTAATAAAATAACACAGCCCCCAAAATAAGAAAATGCCCTACCCTATTCTAAATTAAAAAAGTTCAAAGCTCTTTTACCTTACCAGCCCTTAAAAGGGCCTTTCGTGGGGCATGCCCCAAAGAATTCAGCTCTTTTGCCTGTAAAAGAAAAATACAACCCCCCCAACATTAAAACCCACCACCCACATACCCCTAATCTAACCCAAACCCCCCTTAAAATAACCTAACACTAATCCCCTAAAGATCATCCTACCTTGAGTCGTCTTCACTCAGCCGAGCAGCAATGGAACCGAAGAGGAGATCCGGAGCGGCAGAAGTGATCCTCCAAGGGGCGCTGAAGAAATCTTCCATCCCATGAAGTGATCCTCCAGTCGGCGCTGAAGAAGTCTTCCATCCGGGCGATGTCATCTTCCAATCGGCGCTGAAGAAGTCTTCTATCCGGGCGATGTCATCTTCCAAGCGGGGTCTTCAATCTTCAATCATCATCCCGCCGGCGCGGAACATCCTTCTTTCCCGACGGACTACCGACCAATGAAGGCTCCTTTAAGGGACGTCATCCAAGATGGCGTCCCTTCAATTCCGATTGGCTGATAGGATTCTATCAGCCAATTGGAATTAAGGTAGGAAAAATCTGATTGGCTGATTGAATCAGCCAATCAGATTGAAGTTCAATCTGATTGGCTGATCCAATCAGCCAATCAGATTGAGCTTGCATTCTATTGGCTGATCCGATCAGCCAATAGAATGCAAGCTCAATCTGATTGGCTGATTCAATCGGAATTGAAGGGACGCCATCTTGGATGACGTCCCTTAAAGGAGCCTTCATTCGTCGGTAGTCCGTCGGGAAAGAAGGATGTTCCGCGTCGGGGGGATGAAGATTGAAGATCCCGCTTGGAAGATGACATCGCTCGGATAGAAGACTTCTTCAGCGCCGCTTGGAAGATGACATTGCCCGGATGGAAGACTTCTTCAGCGCCGACTGGAGGATCACTTCATCGGATGGAAGATTTCTTCAGCGCCCCTTGGAGGATCACTTCTGTCGCTCCGGATCTCCTCTTCGGTTCCATTGCTGCTCGGCTGAGTGAAGACGACTCAAGGTAGGATGATCTTCAGGGGATTAGTGTTAGGTTATTTTAAGGGGGGTTTGGGTTAGATTAGGGGTATGTGGGTGGTGGGTTTTAATGTTGGGGGGTTGTATTTTTCTTTTACAGGCAAAAGAGCAGTTTTCTTTGGGGCATGCCCCACAAAAGGCCCTTTTAAGGGCTGGTAAGGTAAAAGAGCTTTGAACTTTTTTAATGTAGAATAGGGTAGGGAATTTTTTTATTTTGGGGGGCTTTGTTATTTTATTAGGGGGCTTAGATTAGGTGTAATTAGCTTAAAATTGTTGTAATATTTTTAAAATGTTTGTAACCTTTTTTTTGTAACTTAGCTTTTTTTATTTTTTGTACTTTAGTTAGTTTATGTAATTGTATTTAATTGTAGTTATTTTAGTTAATTTATTTAATTAATTTAATGATAGTATAGTGTTAGGTTTAATAATAACTTAGGTTAGGATTTATTTTACAGGTAATTTTGTATTTCTTTTAGCTAGGTAGTTATTAAATAGTTAATAACTATTTAATAACTATTCTAACTAGCTAAAATAAATACAAAGTTACCTGTAAAATAAATATAATTCCTAAAATAGCTATAATGTAATTATTAATTATATTGTAGCTATCTTAGGGTTTATTTTACAGGTAAGTATTTAGTTTTAAATAGGAATAATTTATTTAAGTATAGTGTAGTGATAGGTGTAATTGTAACTTAGGTTAGTTTTTATTTTACAGGTAAATTTCTCTTTATTTTAGCTAGGTAGATATTAAATAGTTAATAACTATTTAATAGCTATTGTACCTATTTAAAATAAACTGAAAGTTACCTGTAAAATAAAAATAAATCCTAAGATAGCTACAATATAATTATTATTTATATTGTAGCTATATTAGGGTTCATTTTAAAGGTAAGTATTTAGTTTTAAATAGGATTAATTTAGTTAATAATAGAAATATTATTTAGATTTATTTAATTAATATTTAAGTTAGGGGGGTGTTAGGGTTAGTGTTAGACTTAGGTTTAGGGGTTAATAAATTTTTTACAGTGGCGGCGGTGTAGTGGGGGGCAGGATAGGGGTTAATAAATGTATTATAGGTGGCAACGGTGTAGGGGGGGGCAGATTAGGGGTTAATAAATTTAATATAGGTTGCGGCAGGGTCCGGGAGCGGTGGTTTAGGGGTTAAACTATTTATTTAGTTGTGGCGAGGTGCGGGATCAGCAGGATAGGGGTTAATAACTTTATTATAGAGGGCGGCGGTATAGGGGGGGCAGGTTAGGGGTTACTAGGTATAATGTAGGTTGCGGCGGTGTCCGGGAGCGGCGGTTTAGGGGTTAATACATTTATTATAGTTGCGGCGGGGTCAGGGAGCAGCGGTTTAGGGGTTAATATGTATAGAGTAGTTTGCGGTGGGCTCCGGGAGCGGCAGTTTAGGGGGTAATAACTTTATTTAGTTGCGGCGGTGTAGGGGGGGACAGCTTAGGGGTGTTTAGACTCGGGGTACATGTTAGGGTGTTAGGTGTAGACAGCTCCCATAGAAATCAATGGGATGTCTGGCAGCAGCGAACTTGTACTTTCGCTATGGACAGACTCCCATTGATTCCTATGGGATCCGCCGCCTCCAGGGCGGCGGATTGAAAACCAGGTATGCTGGGCCGGAAAAGTGCCGAGCGTACCTGCTAGTTTTTTGATAACTAGCAAAAGTAGTCAGATTGTGCCGCACTTGTGTGCGGAACATCTGTACTGACATAAAAATTGATCTGTGTCGGACTGAGTCCGGCGGATCGAAGCTTACGTCACAAAATTCTACTTTTGCCGGTTTCTAGCCTTTGATAACTAAGGCGAATCAGCCTCGCCACAAATACGCTGCGGAATTCCAGCGTATTTGAGGTTGACGGCTTGATAACTAGGCCCCCTTAACTAAATAATTCCTATTTAAAATTAAATACTTACCTATAAAATAAACACTAAGCTAGCTACAATATAACTAATAGTTACATTGTATCTAGCTTAGGTTTTATTTTTATTTTACAGGCAAGTTTGTATTTATTTTAACTAGGTAGACTAGTTAGTAAATAGTTATTAACTATTTACTAACTACCTAGTTAAAATAAATGCAAACTTAGCTGTGAAATAAAAATAAAACCTAAGACAGCTACAAAGTAACTATTAGTTATATTGTAGCTAGCTTAGGGTTTATTTTATAGGTAATTATTTAGTTTTAAATAGGAATTAGATAATGATAGTAAGTTTTATTTAGATTTATTTTAATTATATTAAAATTAGGGTTAGGGTTAGACTTAGGGTTAGGTTTAAGGGTTAATATATTTATTTAGTGTTAGTGATGTGGGAGGCCAGAGGTTTAGGGGTTAATAACTTTAGTATAGTGGTGGCGACGACGTTGGGGGCGGAATATTAGGGGTTAATAAATGCATGTAGGTTGCAGCGACATTGGGGGTTGCAGATTAGGAGTTAATAAGTGTAATGTAGGTAGTGACGACATTGGGGCAGCAGATTAGGGGTTAATAAGTGTAGGTAGGTGGTGGCGATGTCGGGGGCGGAAGATTAGGGGTGTTTAGACTTGGGCTTTATGTTAGGGTGTTAGGTGTAAACATACATTTTCTTTCCTCATAGGAATCAATGGGGCTGCTTTACTGAGCTTTACGCTCCTTTATTGCAGGTGTTAGGCTTTTTTTTAGCTGGCTCACCCCATTGATGTCTATGGGGAAATCGTGCATGAGCACGTAAAACCAGCTCAAAGCAGCGCTGGTATTTGTGTGCGGTATGGAGCTCAACGTTGCCATATTGCCTGCTAACGCCGGGTTTTTGCAAACCTCTAATAGCAGGGTTATTAAAGGTGAAAGGTGGAAATAACTTGCAAGTTATTACCGAGCCCGCCGCTCATAAAGCAAAACTCATAATCTGGCCTACAGTTTCCCAATGCTGCCATCTGTCGATTGGCTGCTGTATATACTACACTAATAGATAACAGGTTAAAGTATATGATAAATCTCAAACATCTAGATTACGAGTTTAGCATTCGTGTTTTAATGCTGAAAAGATGGCAATTTCAGCGTTAAAACAGCAACGCAGCCATTACGAGTCTTTTCGGTATAGCTGTACCGCAAGCATTTTAACCTGTAACGTTTTTTAACCTGACATTTTTTGCATAGGATTTCCATAACGATGCCATTACAAGTTTTGCGGTGAGGCTAAAAAGCTTGCATTACACCCTATACTGACACGATCCGTTTCGCAATCTAAAACCAGTAGTTATAAATTTTATGCAAAAAAACTGTTACACAAAACTCAGAACTAAAGTGTTACAAAGTACACTAACACCCATAAACTACCTATTGACCCCGAAAGTGAAGCCCTCCCGAATTGCAAAAACAATTTAAAGTTATTAACCCCTAATCTGCCGCTCCCGACTTTGCTGACACTAATACAAATTTGTAACCCCTATTCCGCTGCTTCCCAACATCGTCACCACTATACTAAAGTTGTTAACCCCTATTCCCCCGCACCCCAACATCGCCCACACTATATTAAAGATATTAACCCCTATTCCCCCGCTCCCTGACATCGCTGCCACTAAATAAAGTTATTAACCCCTAAACCTCTTGCCTTCCACATCACTACCACTAAATAAACCTAAAAACCCCTAAACCGACAGCCCCCCACATCGCAAAAAATCTAAATTAAGCTATTAACCCCTAAACCTAACAACCCCTAACTTTAAATTAAAATTACAAGATCCCTATCTTAAAAATAAATAAAAACTTACCTGTGAAATAAAAAAAACTAAGTTTAAACTATAAATTAAACTAACATTACTATTATACTAACATTAAAATAACTTTCAATTAAATAAATTAAATTACTCATTAAAAAACCTAACACTACTTAAAAAAATTAAATCTGCCGTTACAAAAAAAATTAAAATACTAAATTACAAAATATAAAATAATACTAAATTACAAAAAATACTAAATTACAAAAAATAACAAACAAAATTATCCAAATTAAAAACAATTATACCTAATCTAATAGCCCTATCAAAATAAAAAAGCCCCCCCCCCCAAATAAAAAACCCTAGCCAATAAACTACCAATAGCCCTTTAAAGGGCCTTTTGAAGGGCATTGCCCTAAAGAAATCAGCTCTTTTCCCTGAAAAAAATACAAAGACCCCCCCAACAATAAAAACCACCACCCAACAAACCCCCCAAAATAAATAACCTAACTCTAAAATAATACCCATTTGTATGGGCATTGCCCTTAAAAGCGCATTCAGATCTTTTTCTTGCCCTTAAAAGGGCATTCAGCTCTTTTAAGACCAGCCCAAATCCTAATCCAAAAAAATAAAAAAAAAACTATCCCCCACGATCCACTTACAGTTTTTGAAGTCCGGACATCCATCCTCATCCAAACGGAGAGAAGTCTTCATCCAGGCAACAAGCTCTTCATTCATCCAGGTTGCGCCTTCTATTTTTATCCAGGTGGCATCTTTTATCTTCGTCCCGGGGGCGCAGAGTGGCTCCATTCTGAAGACATCCTGAGCAGAGCATCCTCTTCATACGGTCACCGCCGTATATTGAATCTTCAATGCAAGGGAGCCTTTTCAAAATGGTGTCCCTTGCTTTCCTAATGGCTGATTTGATTTTTCAAATTCAAATCAGCCAATAGGATGAGAGCTACTGAAATCATATTGGCTGTTCAAATCAGCCAATAAGATGAGAGCTACTGAAATTCTATTGGCTTTTCAAATCAGCCGGATATCTTCAGGATGGTGCCGCTCTGCACCGCCGGGATAAAGATAGAAGATGCCACCTGGATGAAGATAGAAGACGCCATCTGGATGGATGAAGACCTCACCGCCTGGATGAGGATGGATGTCCGGACTTCAAAAACTATAAGTAGATCATCGGGGTTAGTGTTAGTTTTTTTAAAACTTTTTTTGGGTGTTTTTTTTTTGGATTAGGGTTTGGGCTTTTCATAAAAGAACTGAATGCCCTTTCAAGGGCAAGCAATGGGCTGAATGCCCTTTTAAGGCTCAATGCCCATACAAACGCCCTTTTCAGGGCAATGGGTATCTTAGGTTTTTTTTTTAGAGTTAGGTTTTTTTATTTTGGGGGCTGGTTGGGTGGTGGGTTTTACTGTTGAGGGGTCTTTGTATTTTTTTTTTTCAGGGAAAATAGCTGATTTCCTTAGGGCAATGCCCTACAAAAGGCAATTTTAAGGGCAATTGGTAGTTTTTTGTAGGCTAGGGATTTTTTTATTTTGGGGGGCTTTTTTATTTTGATAGGGCTATTAGATTAGGTGTAATTGTTTTTATTTTGGATAATTCTGTTATTTTTTGTAACTTAGTGTTCGTTATTGTTTGTACTTTGGTATTTTTTATATTTTGTAATTTAGTATTTTTTATTTTTTGTAATTGTAGATTTTTTTTTAGTAGTGTTAGGTTTTTTTTAATGTGTAATTTAATTTATTTATTTGTAGTTATTTTAATTTTAGTACAATAGTAATGTTAGTTTAATTTATAGTTTATTTTTTTTTTTTTTATTTCCCAGTTAAGTTTTTATTTATGTTAAGGCAGGGATCTTGTAATTTTAATTTAAAGTTAGGGGGTTGTTATGTTTAGGGGTTAATAGTTTAATTTAGTTTTTGGCGATGTGGGGGGCTGGCGGTTTAGGGGTTAATAGGTTTATTTAGTGGTAGTGATGTTGTGCAATGTTGGGGTGCATGGGAATAGGGGTTAATAACATTATTATAGTGGCGGCAATATCGGGGAGCGGCGGAATAGAGATGAATAAATGTTATTAGTGGTGGCGATGTCGGGAGCGGCAGATTAGGGGTTTATAACTTTAATATAGTGTTTGCGATGCGGGAGGGCCTCGGTTTAGAGGTTAATAGGTAGTTTATGGGTGTTAGTGTACTTTTTAACACTTTAGTTATGAGTTTTGTGTAACAGTTTTGTTTCGTAAAACTCATAACTACTGGTTTCGGATTGCAGTATGGATCGTGTCGGTATAGGCTGTAACGCAAGCTTTTTAGCCTCACCGCAAAACTTGTAATAGCAGCGCTATGGAAATCCAATGCAAAAATTTTATTTTTTCGAGTGCGGGACTGATGTTGCATTACAGGCTAAAAGGCTTGCGTTACAGCTATACCGACAAGACTCGTAATGGCTGCGTTACTGTTTTAAGGCTGAAATGGCATTTTTTTAGTGTTAAAACACGAAAGCAAAACTCGTAATCTAGGTGCTAGGTGTACATTAGCAGCTATAAAACACTTTTTTTATGTCATTTTAAAATAATTTTTAATTTTTTACTTTCTGTAGTGTAGTGGTCCCCCTCTCCCATGATGGTTAGTTAGGGATCCGCCATCCCAGCCCACCTTTTTTCTGTAGTGTAGCTCCCCATCCCTCCCCCTTTATTTTTTTTTTTTTTTTTTTAATGTAGGGCCATCCTACTTCCTCTGCCTCCCACTGCTGCTGGACCGCCTACCCGCCTCCCGGATTCCCACCCACACCTCCAGCCGCCACCATAAACATGTTAACCCCTAAACCACCGCTAACTGACCCAGCCACAACTATAATATATGTATTAACCCCTAAACCGCCACTCCCAGACCCCGCCGCCACCTACATGATACCTATTAACCCTATCCTGCCCCCCCCTATACCGCCGCCCTCTATAATAAAGTTATCAACCCCTATCCTGCCCCCCCTATACCGCCGCCCTCTATAATAAAGTTATTAACCCCTATCCTGCCGATCCCGGACCTCACCGCAACTAAATAAATAGTTTAACCCCTAAACCGCCGTTTCTGGACCCCGCCGCAACCTATATTAAACTTATTAATCCCTAATCTGCCCCTTCTACACCTATAATACATTTATTAACCCCTATTCTGCCCCCCCTACACCGCCGCCACTGTAATAAAATTATTAACCCCTAAACCTAAGTCTAACCCTAACCCTAACACCCCCCAACTTAAATATTAATTAAATAAATCTAAATAATATTTCTATTATCAACTAAATTAATCCTATTTAAAACTAAATACTTACCTTTAAAATAAACCCTAATATAGCTACAATATAAATAATAATTATATTGTAGCTATCTTAGGATTTATATTTATTTTACAGGCAAATTTCAATTTAATTGTAAATTACCTAGCTAAAATAAACAGAAATTTACCTGTAAAATAAAATCTAACCTAAGTTACAATTACACCTAACACTACACTATACTTTAATAAATTATTTCTATTTAAAACTAAATACTTACCTGTAAAATAAACCCTAAGATAGCTACAATGTAATTAATAATTACATTGTAGCTATTTATGGATGACGTCCCTTAAAGGAGCCTTCATTCGTCGTTAGTCCATCGGGGAAGAAGGATGTTCCGCGTCGGCGGGATGAAGATGGATCCTGAAGAAAGAAGATTGGAGACCCCGCTTGGAAGATGACATCGCCCGGATGGAAGACTTCTTCAGCGCCGTTTGGAAGATGACATCGCCCTGATGGAAGACTTCTTCAGCGCCGCCTGGATGATGACTTCATCGGATGGAAGACTTCTTCAGCGCCCCTTGGAGGATCACTTCTGCCGCTCCGGATCTCCTCTTCGGTTCCATCGGTGGGTCGGCTGGCTGAAGACAACTCAAAGTAGGATGATCTTCAGGGGGGTAGTGTTAGGTTTATTTAAGGGGGGTTTGGGTTAGACTAGGAGTATGTGGGTGGTGGTTTTTAATGTTGGGGGGGTTGTATTTTTCTTTTACAGGCAAAAGAGCTGAATTCTTTGGGGCATACCCCGCAAAAGGCCCTTTTAAGGGCTGGTAAGGTAAAAGAGCTTTGAACTTTTTTAATTTAGAATAGGGCAGGGAATTTTTTTATTTTGGGGGGCTTTGTTATTTTATTAGGGGGCTTAGATTAGGTGTAATTAGCTTAAAATTGTTGTAATATTTGTTAAATATTTGTAACTTATTTTTTTTATTTTTTGTAACAGCTTTTTTATTTTTTGTACTTTAGTTAGTTTATGTAATTGTATTTAATTGTAGTTATTTGTATTTAATTAATGTAATGATAGTGTAGTGTTAGGTTTAATTGTAACTTAGGTTAGGATTTATTTTACAGGTAATTTTGTATTTCTTTTAGCTAGGTAGGTAAGCTATTAAATAGTTAATAACTTTTTAATAGCTATTGTACCTAGTTAAAATAAATTGAAATTTGCCTGTAAAATAAATATAAATCCTAAGATAGCTACAATATAATTATTATTTATATTGTAGCTATATTAGGGTTTATTTTAAAGTTAAGTATTTAGTTTTAAATAGGATTAATTTAGTTAATAATAGAAATATTATTTAGATTTATTTAATTAATATTTAAGTTGGGGGGTGTTAGGGTTAGGGTTAGACTTAGGTTTAGGGGTTAATAATTTTATTACAGTGGCGGCGGTGTAGGGGGGGCAGGATAAGGGTTAATAAATGTATTATAGGTGGTGACGATGTAGGGGGGCAGGATAGGGGTTAATAAATGTATTATAGGTGTAGGCTGGCAGATTAGGGGTTAATACGTTTAATATAGGTTGCGGCGGGGTCCGGGAGCGGCGGTTTAGGGGTTAAACTATTTATTTAGTTGTGGCGAGGTCCGGGATCGGCAGGATAGGGGTTAATAACTTTATTATAGAGGGCGGCGGTATAGGGGGGGCAGGATAGGGGTTACTAGGTATAATGTAGGTGGCGGCAGTGTCTGGGGGCGGCGGTTTAGGGGTTAATACATTTATAAGAGTTGCGGCGGGGACTAGGTGCAGCGTTTTAGGGGTTAATAACTTTATTTTGTTGCGGGGGGCTCCGGGGGCGCCGGTATAGGGGGTAGAACAGTGTAGTTTAGTCTGGGTGCTTAGTGACAGGCTAGCAATAAAGCTGGGAAAAAGCCGAAGAGCAGCGAGATCGGATGAGTGATAAATATCACAGTCCGCTGCTCATCGCCCCCTACTTGGTGCGCGGCTTTTTGACAGATTTATTGATAACTTAGGCGAAATTTTACAGGTCCGAGGCGGCGATGGTAGGCGAGCTTAGGTGGGCGTATTGGGCCGGCGAATGCAGGTAAGTTGACACGTTGATAACTAGGCCTCTGAGTCTGTGGCTGTGACTCTCCATCATAGTTGGATGCTGATACTTTGTTACATACAGCCCTGCTTAGCTTAACGTTTGTTCCCTTCAAGATTCACATTTAGTAATACAGGCTGAGTGAGCAGCATTAGGTTTTTTTAATTTTGTAGTACTACTTTTTTATTTTTCTAATAATTTAACACCCCCGACCCCTGGTGACATCACCAGTGATACACCTTTAGGGGAATCATATAAGTATGACCAGGAAGTGCATACTGGCAGGATTTTTGGCATGAATCTTGTTTTATTTCATGCAGGATAGCATTTTGGCTGTAATCTTCCTGCATTATGGTATAGCGTAGCCTCTTAAACAGCTTTAGCAGGTATGTGTTTCTTTTTGACATATTTCATTCAAAGTTGTATTTATGCCTTATCAGTATCCAGTTATGTTCCTTAATTAGACACATAAAACACATATTACACTGCAGATATTACATTGTGTGATGTATATGCTTTTCACTATTTTATGAAATTGGTAATTATGCTTGATGTTTGGCATTATTTAGAATCTGAGATTTAGATGAATGATTTATTTGCTCATGTTGTGTATGGGTTGCCATGACAAAGTAATGGTGCCTTTTTCACTAGGGGGTGGTGTTATGGTCTATTTAAACTGTGTGATTCACTTGTTGTTTGACTGAGGAAGGGTAGAGTATCCACAAAACATTACACACATAAAAGTTACTACTTTAAAAGGACCGGTAATCACCACGCCCACTTGACTACTCCCCTGACCACACACCCACTGACACTGTGCCAGGTGGTCCCAGTTTCACCTCTAAAAATTATGGTAAGTATATATATACACAATAGCACTCCAGACTTTAACACAGCAATGACCCAGGGTGCTGCAAAAGTATTTAAAAGCAGGCAAAAGAAGTGCTCTCCAGTGGGGACTAACTTTCAAACAGTCACTTTAATGTGAACGTTTTCGGGCTACAAAATCCATCCTCAGACAAACAAAGTGGAATTATATACAGTATATATATATATATATATATACAGTGTATATACACATCGGAGCTGCAGGAAGCTCCAGCAGTTTTGGCTGTTAAGTTACAGCCGAGAGCCTGAGTTCCTGAGGTCCAGGCATCTGCCTGCATATGGAGCCGGAGTGCAATCGGTCCAACAGTGGAGGGGGCAGTGAGTGAGTGCAGAAAAAAAATTAAGGGAGAGGGAAGGATGGGGAGCCACACTTCAGAAAAAAGAACTAATGATCTCCATGGGGGGGACCACTACGCTACAAAAAAAAAAATAAAAAAAAAAAATATATATATACAGTATATAGGTATTTTAGGTACTGGCAGGCAGCTGTCAGTACTAAAGATGTCTGCAAGTAGGGGGAGGGTTAGAGAGCTATTTGGTTTGGGGGGGAGATCAGGGAGGTGAGGGGTTTAGGAGGATCACAACACTGCAGAAAAAAAATAAAGACTTTTTTAAAGAAAAAAACAATACAAAAAAAACCTAAGCAGCATACTGACAGACTGCCAGGACCAGTGTGGGGGGGGGGGGGGCTGAGGGAGGGAAGAGAGCTGTTTGGGAGGGTTTAGGTAGGGATCAGTGGGTGGAAGGTAATTTCTACACTAAAGCTAAGACTTACCTTACAAACTACCTGATAAACCCCTTCACTCCTGGGGATAATAGAACTGTAGCGTGCAGCTGCAATTAGCAGCCTTCTAATTACTCAAAAGCAATGGCAAGAGAGGCTTTTACAAACATTTGTGCCATGATTGCATAAGCGGTTTGGAAATAATTTCAGTGAGAAACACGTTAGGAAAAAAGTCAAATCGCATTTGGTGGCATGAAATATACCAAAATGAGCCTAGATCAATACATTGGGTTGTCTAGTTAAAAAAATATATATATAATTTTGAGAGGTAAATAAAAAAAACAAGCTCTATTTCAGTTTAAATGGAGTCACAGCAAAAATGCTAAAAATTCTCTGGTATTTTCAGCAATTTCTTCTCTGAAAGTCCCGGTAGTGAGGGGGTTAATGGGTTAATTAAATATAGACAGTTGTCATCCTCTGCATTCCTTCACTTTTATGAAGGATGACATTAGAGTAAATTTATGAAGCTGCATTTTGAAGCTGTGCTGAGCTGGTTTGCATGAGCGAGCATGAGGACACATATTTAAGAAGCAGAAACTGCTTCTTTTGCCTCTCCGCCACATCAGAGATGGTGAGATCAATCATCCTGACACCCATTCATTCAGGGGGATTGACATTCTCTGCTCTAGCACAACTGGTTGCATTGGCACAGGGGGTGGCATTGCACAATAAAGGAAACTGCCCAACAAATGCCCTTTTCAGAGCAATTTTCAGTGTAGGTTTTAATGTTAGTTTAGGGGTGGGCTTTTTTAAGGGGAGTTTAGTTTTAGGATAGGTCTTACTGGTTGTGGTTTTTGGTAATGGTAGAGTTTTTATTTTTTGTAACTTGGGGGTTCATGGTTAGGGGTCTTGGGGGGATTAGCTGTTAGGAGGTAAGGGGGTATTTTGCGATGGGGTTGTGGTGCTTAGGGGGTTAATAGGTTAGGGGGTAGTTTGCGATGGGGGTGTTGGCAGTTTAGGGGTTAATAATAGTATAGGGAGTTTATAATGCGGGCTATGTGGCGATTTAGGGATTAATAGTTTAGGGAGTTTATTTTGGTAGGGATAGTGGCAGTTTAGGGGGGATTAGAGTAGGGTGGTTTATTGAGATAGGGTTAATGCGTGAGTATAGGTTTTTATTTTGCTCCATTAAATTTAATGGGGTTGATGTGATATCACAAACGCGTTATCCTCTGGTTAACTTTTTGCGTGCATCGGGTTATTTTGCAAGCCTAACATTTTTACTTTCAATTTGTAATACCAGTGCTATTGAAAAGTATAAGGTATTGACACCCTATAGAGATGCGCTACGGGTCACAAACACAATGGTCGATTCACAGGCAGCTCTCCCAATAATAAGATGTCAGATGCAAAATCCTAAAGAAGGAAATTAGAAGGCGCCAATAGGGTGATATCGTCAAAAACACAAACAGACACTTAAGATAGACGATTTAGTACTCACAAACGATTAATAATGCCTGAAATCGCAAGCTGGGACCTCACAGTCGTCTGGCAGACAACAAATGGAAATGGCCACCAATCAATCACGTGGGACCTTCCACCAATCAGGATCGGATCTGCATCAACGCCTTCCAATGGATTAACCAATTGTACCAAAAGATAGAAGGGGTGTATGGATATGAGGTCCCCGCTTGCGATTTCAGGCATTATTAAGTGCAGCATCGTTTGTGAGTACTAAATAGTCTATCTGAAGTGTCTGTTTGTATTTTTGACGATATCACCCTATTGGCACCTTCTTATTTCCTTCTTTAGGATTTTGCATCAAATACCAGTGCTATACATATAAACACATATAAATACATAAATACATATGTTCACCATTTTTTGCTTATTGATATATATGACTAAAAAATGTAGTTGTTCAAGAGTTTTGATCTGCCTTCTCTACTCCATTTTTTTCTTTTAATTTAGTCTTACATAAGTTTGTGCTGGTTTGGATCTACTTATCCTTTTCTTCTTACTGATATTTAATTTTTATTAAATCTCCCTGCACTGGGGAACCCCAGAGTTATTGTTTTAGGGGGTGTCTATATATGTGTACATACATATTTATGTGTTTATATGTGTATTTATGTCCTTACAGATACACGTAAATACATATGTATACATATATAGACATGCTATTGCTATGTTCAGAACATTACGCGCCGGATGTCTTGAAGATGGAGCCGCTCCGCGTCAAAAGGATGAAGATAGAAGATGCCGCCTGGATGAAGACTTCTGACCGTCTGGAGGACCACTTCTGCCGGCTTCATTGAGGACTTCTTGCCGCTTTGATGAGGACTTCTCCTGGCTTCGTTGAGGATGGATGTTAGTTTTTTTTAAGGGTTTATTGGGTGGGTTTTAGTTTTAGGTTAGGAATTGGGCTGCAATAGAGCTAAATGCCCTTTTAAGGGCAATGCCTATCCAAAGGACCTTTTCAGGGCAATGGAGCTTAGGTTTGTTTAATTAGGGTTTTATTTGGGGGGTTGGTTGTGTGGGTGGTGGGTTATACTGTTGGGGGGGTTGTTTGTATTTTTTTTCAGGTAAAAGAGCTAATTTCTTTGGGCAATGCCCCGCAAAAAGGCCCTTTTAAGGGCTATTGGTAGTTTAGTTCAGGGTAGGGGTTTTTATTATTATGGGGGGGGCTTTTTTATTTTAATGCGGCTATTAGATTAGGTGTAATTAGTTTAAAGATCTTGTTTTTTATTTTCTGTAATTTAGTGGGGAGTTTTTGTTTGTAATTTAGCTAATTGTATTGAATTTAGTTAATTAGTTTTAAATAGGAGTTATTTAGTAATTAATAGTATGTTTTATTTAGATTTATTTTAATTATATTTAAGTTAGTGGGTGTTAGGGTTAGGGTTAGACTTAGGTTTAGGGGCTAATAAATTTAGTATAGTGGCAGCGACGTTGGGAGCGGCAGATTAGGGGTTAATAATATTTAACTAGTGTTTGCGATGCGGGAGTGCGGCGGTTTAGGGGTTAATATGTTTATTATAGTGGCGGCGATGTCCGGAGTGGCAGATTAGGGGTTAATAAGTATAATGTAGCTGTCGGCGATGTCGGGGGTGGCAGAGTAGGGGTTAATAAGTGTAAGATTAGGGGTGTTTAGACTCGGGGTTCATGTTAGGTGTAAACATAAATTGTGTTTCCCCATAGGAATCAATGGGGCTACATTACTGTGCTTTACGATGCTTTATTGCAGGTGTTAGGCTTTTTTTCAGCCGGCTCTCCCCATTGATGTCTATGGGGAAATTGTGCACGAGCACGTACAACCAGCTCACCACTGACTTAAGCAGCGCTGGTATTGGAGTGAGGTATGGAGCACAATTTTGCTCTATGCTCACTTCTTGACTTTTAACGCCGGGTTTGTAAAAACCTGTAATTCCAGCGCTGTAGGAAAGTGAGCGGAGACAATAATGTGCAAGTTAGCAATGCACAGCTCATAATGCAAAACTCATAATCTATCTGATATTTACATGTCCCTAAATTCCTTTTATTGTTCTAAACAATGTTGTCTTTCATATCTTTGTGTTTATTCATACCACCATATGTATATAGTGTACATTTATTATCATTCTGAGCATGAATAATTGCAAATATAACATGTAATCAGAGTATCATATGTATTTATTTGCAATCAATGGATATTTTAAGAGCTGGGCCAGTTTTCTCTCTGTACCTGTGTAACCCCTCCTGATTGTAATCTAGTTTTAAAAACAACTCCTTCAGAGGTGTTATAAAATTAGCTGGCATATAAGATGACATTTCTTACTGAAAAAGAAATTCAAGAGAAGGAAGAAATACACTTAAAATAGTATGGCCTAGATTTGGAGTTTGGCGGTAGCCATGAAAACCAGCGTTAGAGGCTCCTAACGCTGATTTTAGGCTACCGCCGGTATTTGGAGTCATTCAAAAAAGGGTCTAACGCTCACTTTTCAGCCGCAACTTTTCCATACCGCAGATCCCCTTACGTCAATTGCGTATCCTATCTTTTCAATGGGATCTTCCTAACTCCGGTATTTAGAGTCGTGTCTGAAGTGAGCGTTAGAAATCTAACGAGAAAACTCCAGCCGCAGAAAAAAGTCAGTAGTTAAGAGCTTTCTGGGCTAACGCCGGTTCATAAAGCTCTTAACTACTGTGCTCTAAAGTACACTAACACCCATAAACTACCTATGTACCCCTAAACCGAGGTCCCCCCACATCGCCGACACTCGATTCATTTTTTTTAACCCCTAATCTGCCGACCGCCACCTACGTTATACTTATGTACCCCTAATCTGCTGCCCCTAACACCGCCAACCCCTATATTATATTTATTAACCCCTAACCTGCCCCCCACAACGTCGCAGCCAGCTACCTACAATAATTAACCCCTAATCTGCCGACCGCAAAGAGCCGCCACCTACATTATAGCTATGTACCCCTAATCTGCTGCCCCTAACACCGCCGACCCCTATATTATATTTATTAACCCCTAATCTGCCCTCCTCAACGTCGCCTCCACCTGCCTACACTTATTAACCCCTTATCTGCCGAGCGGACCGCACCGCTATTATTATAAAGTTATTAACCCCTAATCCACCTCACTAACCCTATAATAAATAGTATTAACCCCTAATCTGCTCTCCCTAACATCGCCGACACCTAACTTCAATTATTAACCCCTAATCTGCCGACTGGAGCTCACCGCTATTATAATAAATGTATTAACCCCTAAAGCTAAGTCTAACCCTAACACTAACATAGATTTTAATCTAACGAAATTAATTAACTCTTATTAAATAAATTATTCCTATTTAAAGCTAAATACTTACCTGTAAAATAAATCCTAATATAGCTACAATATAAATTATAATTATGTTATAGCTATTTTAGGATTTATATTTGTGGGCTATCCCTTTGAGCTATCAGTTTAAGATTATATTGAATCAAACATCAATTCGAATTTTAAAATCCTTGTCTAAAATATTACACTGTCTGTCCTAATGTCAGCATCAATGTTTATCTTTTATTCTAAATTCACATATACATACTTTCAAAGTATCATACACAATGTAACAAATGGCACTTACAAGTTCTGATGAGTGATCAATGGCACAAGTATCGAGCATTTTGATTAGTTAGTGATAGTTTAAAATGTATATTTGAATCAGATTGACTGATGTCATAAATCATGTGATTATGCATATTCCAATCAAAAGTGGTTGAAAAATTCACTAGTGTAAGTTGTTTAGGAGTTTGCGTCATAATTGGTGTGAAAAGTGTTGCGTCAAAATTGGTGCGAAGTAGAAAATGTGCCTTTTTTTATTATATATATATTTTCTTTTATTGAACCAAATTAAGTAAATTTACAAACATATTTTCTTTACAAACATATTTTCTTTTTAAGTAAGAGAAAAACAAAACAAAGAGAGAGAAATTACCTAATTTTCCATACATAAACACTCTTACTAAAAATAAATTTTAACTTGTGCCTCATTTTCATTTTTACCCCTAAAACCCCCCTTATTCCCAAATAAGCATACCCTATTTATACCATCATATCAAAAAAGAATAGGAAAAGAAAGAGAAAAAAAAGAAGTAATTATTAATACTTATTGATGCCACCTCTCTCACTCTTCCCCTCAGGGTTATTAAACATACCTCCCTACCATAATCCTAAAAGCACTGTATCCGTATTTTTAAATGGGAAGATTAATTGACTTTGTTTTCTTTCTGACTCGGCCTTAATAAAGGCAGACCATTTTAGAAAAAACTTCTGAACTTGCACTTCTTCATACATTGGTGTATCAAACTGCTCTATAATCAACTGCTTTTGTAATGAAGTCCAGCCACTCACTTAGCTTAGGTTCCTGTTTTTCTTTCCACTTTTTCATAATTCAATTTCTGGCGGACAAAATTGCCACGTTTATCATCTTACAATCAGAGCTATATCTGCCCTTGTCCACCAGGAATAATATCTGTTCTAGCATGAGGTGAATCTTTTTTTCTAAATGTATATTCAACCAAAGCTCTATTTTTCTCCAGAATTGGTTAATCTTTGGACATTGCCAAATTAGGTGCACAAGGTCAGCCGCTAATAATTGACAATTACAGCATTTATTAAATTGATTATTTTCCATAAAAAGCCTCTCCATATAGCAGAGAGTGTATTTCTCTTAACCCTACTTATCGATTTTTTAATTATATCACTGTTAATATTAATATCTGTGTCTACTACAGTACCAATCCATTTATTAGCAAGGTGAAGCACATTTTCCTCCCCTTTTACAGCAGTTAATAGTTTGTACCAAGGAGATATTGTATAAATACCGACTCTAACCATCCCTATCTATTGTTCCAATTTATTCAAATTCCACTCTCTTCCATGAATTCTAAGCAAGGAATAGATATAGTGTCTAATTTGCAAATACGCATACAATTATCTATTATTTAAATTAAATTCCTGCTTCAAATCTGAGTAGGACCTCAGCATGATCTGGAGTAATAAATTGCGTTATTACTGAAAAGCCTTTTTCTTTCCATTTTTTGAATACTTTATTACTCAAGCCTTCTGGGAAATCAGGATTACCCTTTATTGTTAAATATTTTGAAATCTCAAATTTAGTTTCCAAGATCAGGCATATTTTCTGCCAGGCCCTAATAGGTGAAGCAATAGTTTTCAAATTTTTTATTCCTGGCAGTAATTTTCCATATTTAACATGGGCAATTGAATGTAAGGAGAAAGGTTTTATTAATTCTCTCTCCAAGCAATTCTACAACTATCTTAGCTAAATTAATTGTGTTATATAATTCCAAATTAGGGAGGCCCAGACCTCCAAATTCTTTGGTTAGACTTAATTTTTTAATTGCTATCCTTGGTTTTTTAGAAGCCCATAAAAATCTTGTTAATACTTTCTGTAGGTCAAATAAATCTTTTTTCTTCAATAAAAAGGGTATATTTTGAGTAATATACAAGATTTTTGGAAGAGCTATCATTTTAAAGAGATTTACTCTGCCGGATAGTGAAAGTGGTAATTTAGGCCAATTCCCAAGTTTTCCTTTATCTTGCTAAAAATTGGAGGAACGTTCAATGCATATCATTTGTCCATATCTACCGTAATTTGAATTAAAAAATATCTAAATGAAGAAGTAACTATATTAAATGGATTATTAGTATTAGATTCTTTACCTCTATGTATCCATAATATATCTGATTTAGATGTATTAACCTTATACCCAGAAAAAGAGAATATTAGGAATAGTTTCTTTTGGTCCAAAAGTGTAATTTTATAAATTTTTATAGATATATTTTCCTTCTGTAGTCTCTCTGATATTAAAAAATAATCAATCCTAGAGTAGGATCTATGCGCTTTAGATAGACAAGTAAATTCCCTTGCATCAGGGTATTTCATTCTCCAAATATCCTTAATTTTTAGGTAGCTAGTTATTTTCCTAACTAACCTTTCTTCTAATTTATCTCTTCTTGTTTTAAACGTAGACTTCTTATCCAGTCTAAATCTGTCTAATGGGACTTGGGGAGCCATGTTAAAGTCACCACCCATAATAAGGATATCCTCCGAAACTTCCATTATTTTTAATTGTATATCTAGCCAAAAACGCGGGGAAAAATTATTAGGACCATATACGTTGCAAATTGTATATATTTTTTCCTCAATTTTTATTTTTAAGATCAAATATCGCTCTTCTTTATCTATAAATGTATCAATAAAAATATATTTAAGATTTTTCTCCAATAACATTGCTACTCCTTTCTTCCTACATACGCACAGTGTTGCAAAGACCTCCCCTACCCAACCTGTCTTAAGCTTTTTAATTTTGCCCTCTTTAAGATGTGTTTCTTGATGTAGTGCAATATTTACTTCTAAGTCTTTTAAGTGTTTTAAGATTGCTTTTATTTTCATGGGTGAAGTTATACCCCCTACGTTCCATGTAACAAATTTAATTCCCTATCCATATTACATAAATTCCAAAAATAAAAATAATGTCCTCAGAGAGGAGTGAAAGAGGGAGAGAAGAAAAGAAAAAAAACCCCAAAAAAAACAAACATGTCCTGGCTTAAATTTCCAAACATTTTACATCCTTTCTATATTTTATCAGTCTTAACAACCAAATTATCATTTTAAATGTTGTAAAAAATTCTGGGCTTCATGTGGATTATTAAGAATTTTAACCCCTCCTTCTTGATATACTTTTATTTTAGCGGGATAAATTATTGTTTCATTATAACCCCTGTTTATCATTTGGGTGCTATAGGAGCCATTTCTTTCCTCTTATTGGAGACTTCTGATGAAAAGTCTTGAAAAATAAGCAGCCTTTTCTCCTCGTATAAAATGTCTTTTTTTTTTTCCGATAGTAGTGAAGAATTCTAATCTTATCCTGATAATTCAGGACTTTGAAAATAATAGGCCTGGGGTTTGAATTATTTTGCCTTTTTTTGCCTAGCCTATGTGTTCTTTCATCTACCAATGTCTGGTTCCTGATTGGAAATTCTAGAATTTTAGGTAGGTCTTCTGTGACCCACTGGATTAAATTTTCATGGTCTTTTTCTGCTAAGCCTATTATTTTTAAATTATTTCTCCTTGACCTGTTCTCGAGGTCTTCAATTTTTAACTGTAAGGCCAATACTGTCTTCTCATTCGTTTCTAGATAGTTTTTCTGTACTATAGAATTGTCCTCTAAATCTGAAAAACGCTGCTCCGCTTCTGCTAATCTTTGAGAAAATTGTCTCACTTCCATTGTGAGCAACGATATTTCAGATTTCATTTCTTTAAATTGGGGTAGGCAAATATCTGAAATTTCTTTAACCAATAACGGCATATCAAATTGATTTGTAGGTAAATTTAAACTCCCACTACTTATGTCCAAGGAGTTTTCTAAACTGCCTTTAGCATTTTTGTCTTTGCCTCTGGCCGCCATCCCTGGAGATTGTTTCTAATTGTGAATTAAATACTTGTCTATACACAACCGTGTAGGACCACACCAAGTGAATTCCCTTTTCTCCCTTCTCCTCTTCCTCTCTCTCCTGTTCTTTTATGTGGATGTGTATATATATATATATATATATATATATATATATACATCCATTATATATATGCATATATATAATATATATTTTCCCTTTTTTTTATAAAAATAATAATAAATGAAAAAACAAACAAAAGTGTTCTGTGAGCTAAGACCAGGGTGACCAAGTACCTCTCTGAATAAAGGGGAACAATTTACTAAACCACTAGCCTATAAACTTTCCCTTAGTAATCTATCCACAATAAAATAAAATTCTAGTAATTTCTCTTTTATTTGTTGTTATGCTCTTCTGTTTCAGATATTTCTATCCTGCTCTTTAATAAGTTATTAACTACCACAGCTGCCTCTTAAACTTAAGTAAAATAGTCACCTATTTTCTTCTACTGATACCCCAGATTAATTTTTACCATCTATTATTTAACACATTTCAAGATTTATATCTGAGTTCCTATCTCTTTGTGTTCTCTTTCACTATTTACTTAAAATACTAAACAAATGAACGAAGTCCTGTGTACATTGAAATTTAGTTTACCTTAGACTCAATTATTCTATATTGTCACAATTCTAAGATATACCTTGTGATAAAAATTAACACTTCATATCCAAAATCCTTGTGTGCAAACACTTTAGTGACCTCTGTACTATATACTATATAACCATTTTGATTTTACATCATCACCAGTATAGAGTCAAAAAATATGCATACCAATTTCTGTATCAAACTATTTGGCATGAAAAGACAAATATAATTATAGTTACCCCTATCAATGTAATTTTTTTTTTTTTTTACAAATGATCCCACTATTATCATATATGATAAGCTGTATTACCTATTCCTCTTTGATCTATAATAAAGATTGATAGTTCTCACCCATTCAATTCGTATTAGGAACAGCACAAACAATAAATGACCCCCTCTTTTCTAGATGCTAATTTTATATAACCCAAGTCCAGTTTTTTTATTAAAGGTATAATGCAATTGTTTTCCTTCCCCTCTTCCTTCTTTCTTTTCTTTCTTTTTCCTTTCCCCTTTTTTTTAGAAGCCTTCTGGCCCAAATATCTGCAGTCTTTCCACAAACTTATTTTGGTTCTTCCGCATTTGTAGGGGGCTTCACTAGGTACTCTGAGTGCCCCTTTCAGGGATTCAATGTGTTACAAATGTTCAAGCATACAATCATTTCCCTAGACTTATAATACCCTACAAAGGACCTCTCTTGTCGTTTTGTTTTTTCTAGATGCTATATCTGAATTTATGTCCCAAAGTGAAGTATTCAAGCCAAGTTAAGAGTCCATTTAAATCTTCTTTATGCATCCCACAATGCTATGTTATAGCCCAGCAAAGACTTTCCAGGTACTGGCTGTAAATCCTCTGCCCTTGTAGGGGGCTTCACTAGGTACTCAAGTTGTCCCTTTTGGGGTATCTCTGTAGTTACATTTATCACAATGTATTTAAACAGTGTGTTTTCCAAGCATACAGTCCTTACCTAGACTCATTATACCCTACAAGGGACCTTTCTTGGGGTTTTTAATTTTATTTTATGGCCCCAACTATGCTCCTCAGGCCAGGTTAAAGATCCATATATAGTCCTTATCAGGCTCCTTGTACTTGATAGGTGATGGCCCCCCTTATTTGGGGTATTTAAGACCTAGCCCCCCACCGTAATCAAGCTTTGTGTCTTCTGGGGGTATGATACAAAACAAAAAAGGAAATTTATGCTTACCTGATAAATGTATTTCTTTTACGATATGATGAGTCCACGGATTTCATCCTTACTTATGGGATATTGCCTCCTGGTAAGCAGGAGGAGGCAAAGTGCACCACAGCAGAGCTGTATATATAGCTCCTCCCTTCCCTCCCACTCCAGTCATTCGACCGAACTTAGGAAGAGAAAGGAAAAGCCAAGGTGCAAAGGTGACTAAAGTTTAACAAAAATAAAGACCTGTCTTAAAAATTGACAGGGTGGGCCGTGGACTCGTCATATCGTAAAAGAAATAAATTTATCAGGTAAGCATAAATTTCCTTTTCTTTTACAAGATATGACGAGTCCACGGATTTCATCCTTACTTATGGGATACAATACCAAAGCAATAGGACACGGATGAAAGGGAGGGACAAGACAGGAACCTAAACAGAAGGCACCACTGCTTGAAGAACCTTTCTCCCAAAACCAGCCTCGGATGAGGCAAAAGTATCAAATTTGTAAAATTTGGAAAACGTGTGAAGAGATGACCAAGTTGCAGCCTTGCAAATCTGCTCAACAGAAGCATCATTTTTAAATGCCCATGAGGAAGCCACAGCCCTAGTAGAATGAGCTGTAATTCTTTCAGGAGGCTGCTGTCCCGCAGTCTCATATGCAGACGGACGATACTCTTCAGCCAAAAAGAAAGAGGTAGCCGTAGCTTTCTGGCCCCTACGTTTTCCAGAGAAAACAACAAATAATGAAGATGATTGACGAAATTCTTTAGTCGCCTGCAAGTAAAACTTCAAGACACGGACCACGTCTAAGTTATGCAACAGACGCTCCTTCTTAGAAGAAGGATTAGGACACAAGGAAGGAACAACAATTTCCTGATTAATATTTTTGTTAGAAACAACCTTAGGAATAAACCCAGGTTTGGTAAGTAACACTACCTTATCGGAATGAAAAATAAGGTAAGGAGAATCCCATTGTCATGCTGAAAGCTCAGAAACTCTGCGAGCAGAAGAAATAGCAACCAAAAACAAAACCTTCCAAGATAATAACTTAATATCTATGGAATGCATAGGTTCAAATGGAACCACTTGAAGAACCTTAAGAACTAAATTCAAACTCCAAGGAGGAGCAATAGGTCTAAACACAGGCCTGATCCTAGTCAGAGCCTGACAAAAAGATTGAACATCCGGAATATCTGCCAGACGTTTGTGCAGCAAAATAGATAAAGCAGAAATCTGTCCCTTTAAGGAACTTGCTGATAACCCCTTCTCCAATCCTTCTTGGAGAAAAGACAAAATCCTAGGAATCCTAATCTTACTCCATGAGTAACCCTTGGATTCGCACCAATAAAGATATTTACGCCAGATCTTATGGTAAATATTTCTAGTAACAGACTTACGTGCCTGAATCAAGGTATCAATGACCGAATCAGAGAACCCTCGCTTAGATAAAATTAAGCGTTCAATCTCCAAGCAGTCAGCTGTAGAGAAATTAGATTTGGATGATGGAAGGGTCCCTGAATGAGAAGGTCCTGCCTCAATGGAAGCGTCCACGGTGGCAGAGAGGACATGTCCACCAGATAGGCATACCAAGTCCTGCGAGGCCACGCAGGAGCGATGAGAATCACCGAAGCCCTCTCCTGTTTGATCCGAGCAATCACCCGGGGAAGGAGAGCAAATGGTGGAAACACATAAGCTAGGTTGAACGACCAAGGCACTGCAAGGCATCTATCAGTTCGGCCTGAGGATCCCTGGACCTGAAATCGTATCCTGGGAGCTTGGCATTCTGACGAGATGCCATAAGATCCAGCTCCAGCCTGCCCCATCTGAGAATCAGGGTGGCAAAGACATCCGGATGGAGATCCCATTCCCCCGGATGAAATGTCTGTCTGCTCAAAAAATCTGCCTCCGCCCACTGAATTATCTTGGATACTTCTGTCATTGCTAAGGAACTCCTTGTTCCTCCCTGATGATTGATGTAAGCCACAGTTGTGATGTTGTCCGACTGAAATCGGATGAATTTGGCCGCAGCCAACTGAGGCCAAGCCTGAAGTGCATTGAATATTGCCCTCAGCTCCAGAATATTTATTGGAAATAGAAACTCCGACCGAGTCCACACACCCTGAGCCTTCAGGGAATTCCAGACTGCTCCCCATCCTTGTAGACTGGCGTCCATTGTCACTATCACCCATGAGGGTCTGCAGAAGCACATCCCTTGGGACAGATGATCCTGCGACAACCACCAGAGAAGAGAGTCTCTTGTCTCCTGATCCAGATCTATCTGAGGAGACAAATTTGCATAATCTGCATTCCACTGACTGAGCATGCTCAGCTGTAGAGGTCTGAGATAAAAATGAGCAAAAGGAATGATGTCCATTGCCGCCACCATCAATCCAATTACCTAAATGCACTGAGCCATTGATAGCCGAGGATTGGAGTGAAGGGATCGGCATGTATTCAGAATCTTTAACTTCCTGATTTCCGTCAAGAAGATTTTCATGGACATAGAGTCTATTAGAGTTCCCAGGAAAGGAACCCTTGTCTGTGGAGTTAGTGAACTCTTTTCTAGATTCACCTTCCACCCGTGAGTCTTTAGAAAGGAAAGAACCATGTCGGTATGAGACTTTGTCAGATGATAAGACGACGCCTGGATCAGAATATCATCCAGATAAGGCACCACTGCAATGCCCCGTGGACTGAGAACCGCCAGCAGAGACCCTAGAACCTTTGTGAAGATCCTGGGCGCCGTGGCCAGCCCAAAAGGGAGGGCCACAAACTGAAAATGTTTGTCCAGAAAGGCAAACCTTAGGAACCGGTGATGATCTCTGTGGATAGGGATATGAAGATATGTATCCTTTAAATCCATGGTAGTCATATATTGACCCTCCTGGATCAATGGAAGAATTGTCCGAATAGTCTCCATCTTGAAGGATGGAACTCTGAGAAACTTGTTTAGACTCTTGAGATCTAAAATGGGTCTGAACGCTCCCTCTTTTTTGGGAACCAAAAAAAGGTTTGAGTATAAACCCTGCCCCTGTTCCTGTATGGGAATGGGACAAATTACTCCCATAGTGGAGAGGTCTTTTACACAGCGTAAGAATGCCTCTCTTTTTATCTGGTCTACAGACAATCTTGAAAGAAGGAACCTTCCCCTTGAGAAGGAATTTTTGAACTCCAACTGATACCCTTGAGACACAATTTCTAGAGTCCAAGGATCCTGAATGTCTCTTATCCAAGCCTGGACAAAGAGAGAAAGTCTGCCCCCTACTAGATCCGGTCCCGGATCGGGGGCCACCCTTTGATGCTGTTTTAGGAGCAGCGGCAGGCTTCTTGGGTTGTTTACCCTTGTTCCAAGCCTGGTTGGGTTTCCAGGTAGACTTGGCTTGAGCAAAGTTCCCTTCCTGCTTAGTGGAAGAGGGAATACCCTTGAAGTTTTGAAAGGAACGAAAATTACTTTGTAGTCCCCTTTGTTTAGATGTTTTATCTTGAGGGAGAAGGTGGCCTTTACCTCCCGTAATATCAGAAATGATCTCCTTCAAGTCAGGCCCGAACAGGGTCTTTCCCTTGAAAGGAATAGCCAAGAGCTTAGATTTAGAGGATACATCCGCAGACCAAGATTTTAACCATAAGGCTCTTCGCGCTAAGATGGCGAATCCTGCATTCTTAGCCGACAATTTGGCAATCTGAAAGGAAGCATCCGTAATAAAAGAATTAGCCAGCTTAAGGGCCTTAATTCTATCCAGTATCTCCTCTAAAAAAGTCTCAGTCCTAAGGGACTCTTCTAGAGCGTCAAACCAAAAGGCGGCCGCAGTTGTGACTGTTACAATGCAGGCCGTCGGTTGTAAAAGAAATCCTTGATGAACATAAAGTTTTTTAAGAAGACCCTCCAGCTTCTTATCAATGGGGTCTTTAAAAGCACAACTATCCTCTATAGGAATAGTTGTATGCTTAGCCAGGGTAGAAATAGCTCCCTCCACCTTAGGGACCATCTGCCAAGAATCCTGCACGGTGTCAGCTACAGGGTACATTTTCTTAAAAATAGGGGAAGGGGAGAACGGGATACCCGGTCTTTCCCATTCCCTTGCAATAATTTCCTAAATTCTCTTAGGAACCGGAAAGACGTCGGAATAAGAAGGGACCTCTAAGTATTTGTCCATCTTACTCAATTTCTCTGGTGGAACTACAATAGAATCACAATCGTCCAGAGTCAGCAAAACCTCTCGCAGTAAAAGAAGGAGGTGTTCAAGCTTAAATCTGAAGGACATGACGTCCGATTCTGTCGGGGGCAATGCACTTCTTGAGTCAGACAGTTCCCCCTCAGACAGGGCCTCTCTAACCCCCAACTCAGAGCCCTGGGAGGGTACATCAGAGATAGCCATCAAAGCATCAGAAGTCAAAGGAACCACATGGGCATCTGACCTGCTGCGTTTGCCTTGTAACACTGGCAGCTTAGATAAAACTTCTGTAAGAGTGGATGACATAACTGCAGCCATATCTTGCAGAGTGAAAGAAGCGGACACAGTTGAAGAACACGGTGTCGCTTGGGCGGGCGTTAAAGGTTGTGATGCTTGGGGAGATGCAGCATACCCTGAGAAGTTGCAGTATACCCTGAGTCTCATCAGCCTGAGCAACATCCTTAGCTAAACTTGTATTAAAGAAAAACTGTTCTTTAAATTGTAAAGCCCTATCAGTACATGAGGGACAAAAAGTAATAGGGGGTTCCACATTGGCATCTAAACACATAGAACAAGTTTTGTCCAGTCATGACAAAAATAAACAAGGTGCAATATTGGTCGTGATACAGAGATAAACTGTAAATAAGAATAAAATGTACCGTGCCTTTAAATTTTAAAACAGCACAATTTTTACTGTGCAGCACTAAATATTTCAAATTAGTGAAGAGTAATAAGCACCCTATTCACTTTCGTTAGGTTAAATTAGCCTTCAATGTTTAACCAGCTGCTATTTCGCTAAAACTACACTTGCACCTAGCCACAGCCCTGCTGTGGCTCCTACCTTCCTCGCAACCAACAGAAGTCCTCTGTGAAGTGCGTGTCCAACCCCAACCGCTTGCGATTAGATGTACAGAATCCAAGCGGACTAGGGAACCCTGGAGCCTCGAGGTACACAGTCGGAAACAGGAATAGCAATAGCACAGCTAAGCACGTGAACGTTAAGCCCCACCCATCGTGGGTGATAGATTAACCCCATAGGAATAAAACTGCATGGGAAAAAACTAATGTCGGATAGACCCGACTTGAAAAAAAAAACATTGTGTTCATATTCCTCATCTACATTACACATTCATCTCAATGTGCCCCCTTCAAAATCCGTGTGTAAATGCTCATTAACACAAATGGAGTAAAGCCTAAACAATCCCCAGCGTCAGCCCGCACACAATTCATACAAACCCACTGTTATTAACAGGTATAATAAGGAGGGAAACAGCCATGCAAATAAAGTACTCTGGCAAGTTGAATACCCCAATCTTGCTGAAATAAATAACGTCCAGTCTGTTCTGAGCAAAACTGTCTCCCCAGAATCAAAAAAGACTGTACATACCGCCATGTTGAGCTCAGCTTGAATATGTCCTACACGAAGAAGAGGTCCCTTGTTATCACCTCCTGCAGCTCTGTGGGGACAAAAAGGGTCTTAGGAATGTTTGCTAAGACCATTGGCAGGGTAGCACCAGCATGGGGAGTGAAATGAGAGTGTAGAATCTCCCTCAGTTCCCATTGCTGAAAAACCTGATGCTTTACCCTGAAAAAATAGTACTCACTGGCACCATTTAAAAAAACAATAAACTCTTGATTGAAGAATCTAAACTAACACCTCACTTTACCTCTTCCTACACTAACACAGGCAAAGAGAATGACTGGGGTGGGAGGGAAGGGAGGAGCTATATATACAGCTCTGCTGTGGTGCTCTTTGCCTCCTCCTGCTGACCAGGAGACGATATCCCATAAGTAAGGATGAAATCCGTGGACTCGTCACATCTTGTAAAAGAAAAGTACTCACTTTTAGGCAAGTTTTTTCCCCCTGTATCTGTCTGGGGCTCCGGTCACCAATCTGTCAATCCACCAGCCCTTACGTTGCTGAGGTGTACAGGCTGCTAGTTTCTTGTAGCTACACTTTAACCTTTTCTTTCCCCTTCCTTCTCTCCCATTCTCCTTTGATATTATGCTTCCACTTCTCTTAAGACGCAGGTGTCTTTGCGCACCCGTATCCAGTCCGGAGGATTAGCTTGCCCTCCTTCCTCGCTTGTTCCCTACTGCTGTATAGGGCTCCGGGCGTTCTCCGTTATCGCCAAGGATAAGCGAGGCTGGCATTTTTTTCAAACTCGGCGTGGACACAGCACCCCGGCCCTCCCTCTCTCACGCCGACTCCACCCACCGGATCTCCGTCATCTCCACGGAAAATGTGACTTGTATTACATGGCTTAAACATGGTGCACATAGATTTTTCACAAAAAATAAAAAGGAAGTTAGCTATATTATGTTGTGTATTTATTTCATTTTTATCTCTATATCTATTAGTGCAGCAAGCTTGGGGCAAAACTTTTCAACAAATTTGGAGAAATAATATTGTCCCCTTGCTTTGTAATGAGAGACAAATTTGTAGCATAATCCATAAGTAGTAATGTATTTTTCATTTTTATCCCTATATCTACTACTGCATCAAATGTGGAGCAATAATATTGTTTGATTTAGAAAGGGTATACAATTTTAATAGAGTTTCTAATTCACTTTTATTATGTAATATACTTAATTCTCTTGCAGCATCGAACATAAGCTTTCTTTGTTTTCAGACTCCCATTGAGTTCTATGGCATCCGCGACCTCTAGGTGGCGGATTGAAAACTAGGTATACTGCGTCAGAATAGACGCAAGCGTACCTGTTAAATGTTTGATAAATTGGGAAAAGTGTCAAATAGACTCAAATGTGAATACGAAACATCTGTAATGACGCAAGCATCGATCTGCGTCGGATTGAGATCGTGGGATCGTATTTTACTTCACAAATTTCAACATTTCCTGATCTTGACGCTTTGATAACTATGGCGGATTAATCTCCCGACAAATGTGACGCGGAATTCAATCATATTTTCAGTTGATGCTTTGAATAATTGACCCCATAATATGAGCGCTCCACTCGTAGTCTGCCCGAAATCTCTTATGGATTTGAAAGAGGCCCAATGAGACACGCATATACAGTATATATTCCACTGTACAACTGTACAGGTGTGACATCAGTTTCCTATAATGGGAAAATCACATGATGACACAAAATGGGACAAGGCCACAGAACATTGTCAACAAAAGCCTCAATTTTCTTTATTTTCGGTAAGTCTCAAATGCAACAGACCTGAACTGACAAATAAGTATGTGGAATCCCAGTAAATATATAGCACAGGGATTTTAGTGCCCCTATTGAGTTAGTCTGTAGGTTTAATTGTGCCTGGAAATAGCCATGACAGAATTATTCTAGCACCATATGCTGATGTTTTCTTCCTGTTTATTTTGAAATTGATTTCAACAATAAATGCAGCTAGGCTTTTGACTTCTAAAATAAAGTCAGCAGCAACATGAGCTGTGTTTTCTAACAATCTCTCAATTTTACTGCCAGCACACATGCAGAGCACAGTTGTTCTTGTGAGACTAATCTTTCATCCGAACGTATCCTTCTATTATTCTCACGCAAGCACTGAACACAAAGTGCCATTTATTTGAAAACGGATAATAAAATATAAAGACTACTGTCCTGGAGAACAGAAAGCTCTCAAGGGTTTTTTTTTTTTAGCTGTAAATACAATGTAATCGCAATCTGAACCACTTCAATGACTACTGTTAAAATAGTCATTTGTTTTAAACTTTTCCATACTTTGCTAAATTGCAGCATAATAAAAATACAGACAACAAAAGAAGAGCGTGTATATATATATATATATATCTATATCTATATCTATATATATATATATATATATATATATATAGTATAACATATTGTAGTGTCAAAACCATATGCATTTCCATTTCAATCAGATAAGACACCTCAAGGTAAAAAGCCCAATTTTTTTTTTGAAAAGCAGAAAACAAAATGCCTTTCTTTTTCCAGCTTTGAAGTTAGCGTTTTGTCAAGTCTTTTATTTTGCTGAAATAAAGGAATGGCTATTGGCTAAGCTTCTTCTTGGTTGTTTAAATACACAGATATAAAACAATATCCCACTAATTGTAACCCATAATCTGCTTTATAACCAGCTGCAAATCAAATCAGTACATTTACAATCCGTGTTTCTTTATCTTGTTCTCCTGGATTGGTTGCTAATAAAAAAGAATTTGAAGATTAGCATTTATAAAACCACTACAAATCAGAAGTAATTCATTATAGGTAACATTTTTAGCGGCACTTTAATTGTTGTAAACTAGCATATAAGGATTTTATTTCTGCACAAGGATTTTGTATTGTTTAAGCACACTAAGAAGTTTTATTGCTTGTTTTTACATGAAGGTAGTTTTAGTGTTCATTATTATTTTATTTTGAACTGGAAAAAAAATCTGATAGTTTGTTTTGAAACACCTCATCAACGTTATTTTAACCCATTAGGAAACATTTGCGTGCACGTTTACATTATTTTTAGATGTATCTTATGGTCTGTTTCACATAGGGTTGCCAGGTAGCTCAGGAGCGTGCATATGTCTTTAGAACTCTATGGCGGCAGTGTTTTGCAACATAGTTTGTAGCATTTTTATATATTCTTGCAAATAAAGCTGCTATAAGATGTGCACACTGCTGAGCTCCAATCAGCCTACCTAGCTTTACTCTTCAGCAATGGATACCAAAAGAACATTGAAAATTTGATGATGGAAGTTAATTGTAAAGTTTAAAATTGCATATCCTTTTCTAAACCTTGAAAGTTTAATTTTGACTTTACACAAAAATGGTAAAACTCATATTTAATGTACAAATTAATTTCCTAAAACAAAGTTTCAATCGGAATCAAGTTACGTTTATTTCTTTTGTGAAATGAGTCTTCCTCCCTTAGCAAGTGGGCTTAACAAGGGTGATTGTGGGGCGTGTACAACATTTTATCACAGTTGTCATTGGTTGTAAGCTGGTGAGTTTGTTTCAAAATACCTAATGTGCTAATTAAACTGAAACCAAAAAAACATGTTTGTAAAACTAGAAACAAATGCAAAGTAAACTGTGGTGAAAACAAAGTAATTTGATTTATATGTACTTCAAATAAAAAATGTTGCTATCAGTGTCACATTCTGCCAAATTTGCTCTCCCCTCCAAGATTCTGCATTTCTGAAATCTTCTTTACATTCTATGGAAGTCAGCTTGCGACTCACAGGGAGTTCCAGGTTCAGTCTCTTAGAAAAATCAGTGTGGGCTGCCCATGCAAGGGTTTTGCACAATATTTCTGTCTATGCTGAAATATTTTAGATAATGAGGCTCTGAATCAGGAATCCAGTACATATTTTTTGTTTGCATCAGGCACATACAGTGGGGGAAAAAAGTATTTAGTCAGCCACCAATTATGCAAGTTCTCCCACTTAAGAAGATGAGAGAGGCCTGTAATTTTCATCATAGGTATACCTCAACTATGAGAGACAAAATATGGAAACAAATCCAGACAATCACATTGTCTGATTTGGAAAGAATTTATTTGCAAATTATGGTAGAAAATAAGTATTTGGTCAATATCAAAAGTTCATCTCAATACTTTGTTATATATCCTTTGTTGGCAATGACAGAGGTAAAACGTTTTCTGTAAGTCTTCACAAGGTTGTCACACACTGTTGCTGGTATGTTGGCCCATTCCTGCACGCAGATCTCCTCTAGAGCAGTGATGTTTTGGGGCTGTCGCTGGGCAACACGGACTTTCAAATCCCTCCAAAGGTTTTCTATGGGGTTGAGATCTGGAGACTGGGTAGGCCACTCCAGGACCTTGAAATGCTTCTTACGAAGCCACTCCTTCGCTGCCCGGGCGGTGTGTTTGGGATCATTGTCATGCTGAAAGACCCAGCCACGTTTCATCTTCAGTGCCCTTGCTGATGTAACAATACATGGCCCCATTCATTCTTTCATGTACACGGATCAGTCGTCCTGTTACCTTTGCAGAGAAACAGCCCCAAAGCATGATGTTGCCACCCCCCTGCTTTATAGTAGGTATGATTTTCTCTCTCCTCCAAACACGACAAGTTGTGTTTCTACCAAACAGTTCTACTTTGGTTTCATCTGACCATATGACATTCTCCCAATCCACTTCTGGATCATCCAAATGCTCTCTAGCATACTTCAGACGGGCCCGGACATGTACTGGCTTAAGCAGGGGGACACGTCTGGCACTGCAGGATCTGAGTCCCTGGCGGTGTAGTGTGTTACTGATGGTAGCCTTTGTTACGTTGGTCCCAGCTCTCAGCAGGTCATTCACTAGGTCCCCCTGTGTGGTTCTGGGATGTTTGCTCACCGTTCTTGTGATCATTTTGACCCCACGGGGTGACATCTTGCATGGAGCCCCAGATTAAGGGAGATTATCAGTGGTTTTGTATGTCTTCCATTTTCTAATTATTGCTTCCACAGTTGATTTCTTCACACCAAGCTGCTTGCCTATTGCAGATTCAGTCTTCTCAGCCTGGTGCAGGTCTGCAATTTTGTTTCTGGTGTCCTTCGACAGCTCTTTGGTCTTCACTATAGTGGAGTTTGGAGTGTGACTGTTTGAGGTTGTGGACAGGTGTTTTTTATACTGCTAACAAGTTCAAACATGTGCCATTAATACAGGTAATGAGTGGAGGACAGAGGAGCCTCTTAAAGAAGAAGATAAAGGTCTGTGAGAGCCAGAAATCTTGCTTGTTTGTAGGTGACCAAATACTTATTTTCCACTATAATTTGCAAAAAAATTCTTTCCAAATCAGACAATGTGATTGTCTGGATTTGTTTCTACATTTTGTCTCTCATAGTTGAGGTATACCTATGATGAAAATTACAGGCCTCTCTCATCTTCTTAAGTGGGAGAACTTGCACAATTGGTGGCTAACTAAATACTTTTTTGCCCCACTGTACATCGCTTTAAAATAAGGTCTGGATGCTCATGTGAAAAAAATAATTTAAAAATACGATTTTTTTTTTATATGTTTACCAAATCTAAAAAAAAATCATGTTACAATGATATTGCATAATCAAATCAGTTACATTTCTAATGGATTAGAATGCCTTTTTGAACAGGAAGCCAAAAAATACATGAATTGAATTCAAAGTTTTCATACGCTAATTTCTAATAAATTTTAAATGGTCTGCTATAAACAGACATGAAAGTGACAAGGGTTTCTAACAGCTGATACAATAGATTACATTCCTGGTATCTTTTGCAATTGCTATGTTGTTTTATTGCATGTCTCTGTCCAACTTTATCCATAATGTGATTCATTTTCTGCATATGTGAACAGATTTCAGATTCCGCAGGAAATGTAACCCTGAAAAACTGGGGCCTTTTGAGAATTTCTATAAAAGTGGCTCAAAGTTAATGTCTCTCAGATTTTGTGCTCTCCTAAATTTAAATTTTATAGATGATAACACATATGGGCAGGGGTCTAGTTGAGTGGGAACGCATGGGAACGGAGTTCCTGCACTATTTTTGCAGGAGAAACTAAGTTCAACCTGGAAAGAGAAAAGAAATGCTTCGGTAAACACTGCTGTTGCTGAAGGGAGGAGCTGGAGCACAGTCTAGATTGAGGGATAGTGAGATCATCTAGTAATGGGCAGTAACACTTTTCCACTAAATGCAAGCCTATCAGCAGTCCTGCTGTGTGATCACCCTGCACTGTGTGTAACACATGGTGCTTACATTTCCGTGTGGCTTGCTCCTGGGTTATTTAACTCCCCTCAGCAAAAATAGGACTAGTGCACCTTAAGTGGGTGAGACTATGTGACAAAAGAGGATTATCAGGCCAAAAGGCAACCATTCAACCCTTCATTTGATTTAAATTGCTTTAATTAACCAACGTGTATAGATTATATACATATAAATACAGTGTGTGTGTGTGTGTGTATATATCTATATAAAATAATATCAATTGTGAGGGGGTGGAAGTCTTGGTGAGTTACCACACTTTTTTTGAAGGACTTGATCCCTGCGTATGGGCCCAATTCATTGTTTGAAGTTCAAAAATATCAGTATTTTTTAACAATTGCATATATCTTCGGGTTTAGAGAATTATATGTGGAGATAAAACTAATTTCTTCATCATTCATCTTTTGATTAAACTATAAGAGTTCTTGCCTAGAATCTTTTAAAGATCTGTTATAGGCTTTTGCTAAAAACTTTGTAGAATATCCTCTGGCTAATAACCCTTAAGTCATCAGCTACATTTTTAAAAGAATCTTTTGTAGTGCAATTCCTCTTAAATCTTATATATTCACTTGTAGGTACACCTTGTATTGTTGAGGGGAAATGTGCCCTGGTAGCATGTAATATGCTGTTAGTTGCTGTTGATTTATGAAACGCATCAGTGACAATTTGATTGTCTACTTTCACGATTTTTTAACCTTAAAATTATATTTATTTGGCACTGATGTGTAAGTTTAGGAATAAACCAATGGGGTTAATGCTGAGTACCTAAATTCATTATTGTAACAACTTCTTAGGTCATTGATATACAGGGAGTGCAGAATTATTAGGCAAGTTGTATTTTTGAGGATTCATTTTATTATTGAACAACAACCATGTTCTCAATGAACCCAAAAAACTCATTAATATCAGAGCTGAATAGTTTTGGAAGTAGTTTTTAGTTTGTTTTTAGTTATAGCTATTTTAGGGGGATATCTGTGTGTGCAGGTGACTATTACTGTGCATAATTATTAGGCAACTTAACAAAAAACAAATATATACCCATTTCAATTATTTATTTTTACCAGTGAAACCAATATAACATCTCAACATTCACAAATATACATTTCTGACATTCAAAAACAAAACAAAAACAAATCAGTGACCAATATAGCCACCTTTCTTTGCAAGGACACTCAAAAGCCTGCCATCCATGGATTCTGTCAGTGTTTTGATCTGTTCACCATCAACATTGCGTGCAGCAGCAACCACAGCCTCCCAGACACTGTTCAGAGAGGTGTACTGTTTTCCCTCCTTGTAAATCTCACATTTGATGATGGACCACAGGTTCTCAATGGGGTTCAGATCAGGTGAACAAGGAGGCCATGTCATTAGATTTTCTTCTTTTATACCCTTTCTTGCCAGCCACGCTGTGGAGTACTTGGACGCGTGTGATGGAGCATTGTCCTGCATGAAAATCATGTTTTTCTTGAAGGATGCAGACTTCTTCCTGTACCACTGCTTGAAGAAGGTGTCTTCCAGAAACTGGCAGTAGGACTGGGAGTTGAGCTTGACTCCATCCTCAACCCAAAAAGGCCCCACAAGCTCATCTTTGATGATACCAGCCCAAACCAGTACTACACCTCCACCTTGCTGGCATCTGAGTCAGACTGGAGCTCTCTGCCCTTTACTAATCCAGCCACGGTCCTATCCATCTGGCCCATCAAGACTCACTCTCATTTCGTCAGTCCATAAAACCTTAGAAAAATCAGTCTTGAGATATTTCTTGGCCCAGTCTTGACGTTTCAGCTTGTGTGTCTTGTTCAGTGGTGGTCGTCTTTCAGCCTTTCTTACCTTGTCCATGTCTCTGAGTATTGCACACCTTGTGCTTTTGGGCACTCCAGTGATGTTGCAGCTCTGAAATATGGCCAAACTGGTGGCAAGTGGCATCTTGGCAGCTGCACGCTTGACTTTTCTCAGTTCATGGGCAGTTATTTTGCGCCTTGGTTTTTCCACACGCTTCTTGCGACCCTGTTGACTATTTTGAATGAAACGCTTGATTGTTCGATGATCACGATTCAGAAGCTTTGCAATTTTAAGAGTGCTGCATCCCTCTGCAAGATATCTCACTATTTTTGACTTTTCTGAGCCTGTCAAGTCCTTCTTTTGACCCATTTTGCCAAAGGAAAGGAAGTTGCCTAATAATTATGCACACCTGATATAGGGTGTTGATGTCATTAGACCACACCCCTTCTCATTACAGAGATGCACATCACCTAATATGCTTAATTGGTAGTAGGCTTTCGAGCCTATACAGCTTGGAGTAAGACAACATCCATAAAGAGGATGATGTGGTCAAAATACTCATTTGCCTAATAATTCTGCACTCCCTGTATCTAGACTAATGTATAATATATGGGGTATACTTCGATAGAGATTAGTTGAAAACAATTAGCTCCTCCTACCAGTATAAATAAAGATTGGCATATATAGGGGCACATGCTGTCCCCATCCCTGTGCCTTGTGTCTGCAGATAGGAATTGTTATAAAAAACAAAATAACTGTGGCATAAAACAAATTTGAATAAGGATATCAAAAATTATTTTGTATTGTCCTGTATTTCAGATCTCTTTTAGACACAGTTTTGTATAGCAGTGAGAATTTACTCTAATTCAACACTTGTGTGGAGCTTGATGCCCCTTGTTTATCAAGTTCCTTATGGAGCTTGATGCCCCTTGTTTCCGGCAAGCCTTCAGGCTTGCCAAAAACAGAAGTTATGAAGCAGCGGTCTGTCCACCTCCTCTGAGGCCACGGACAGAAATCAACCCGATCGAATATGGGTCTATTGACACCTCCTGCTAGGCCATGAATCTGCAGGGGGCACTGGGCAGCATTGCACCAGCAGTTCACAAGAACTGCTGGTGCAATGATAAATACTGACATTGCATGCTGTCGGCATTTATCGATGTGCAGCGGACATGATACGCTACATCGTATCATGTCCGCTCGCACTATTTTAAATATACCGCAAAAAGATTAAATCACAAGATCAAATCTTACATCTAGACCCTTAGTTTTGTCCAACAGCAATTGTGGAGCAATTCAACTTAGAAAGTAACAATTAGAGCAGTTGTTGGTATCTCAAGACCTACCACTTTGTTCAAAATATGCATAGTGTCTCTAGTATAAGATAGAATTTGTAATACTAGATTTCTTAAGCAGGCATCTAAATTTGTGCTTGTTCGTTCAGTTAGGCAATTAATGCCAGACACTATGGGTCTACTCAGTGGATTTACTATATTTTTATGGATCTTTGGAAGTAAGTAAAATGTGGCCCCTTTGAAAGTTTTTTCTTCATTATCTATGGCTCCTGCTTAGAAATCTTCACGCGTCAAACAAGTATATCGTTGCATAAACAGTTTCGAAGGGTTAACCAAATAGTCCTCGATACTTATTGTTACCACAGAGTTATTTTAAAGCGTGTTTTGGACATCTATATCTGTAGACGATAAAACTATTTCCCCTTCCTTGTCACTTATTTGTACCTTTACATTGTGTCATTTCTACAAGTACTTTCCTTTCACTGTTGGTGATATAAGGCTGAAGAATACAGGTAGTTAATTGTAACATTTCTTCACAAATTAAATTTAGGAAGGTTACTGTTTGTGGTAAGATGACAGAGGTGGGGTACAAACTGAGATTTGTTTTTTAAAATATTTTGCCCAACCTCTATTTTCTTTTTAACCCTCAAATCCATCACTCTCTTTTAGGAGAGAAAAAAGGTTGTGTAAGGCCTCTTGATCCTGTATATCAACTACTTTGTTACAGTGACTTTCTCACAAATAATTGGGCATCCCCAATATAAGTTTAGTTTAATATTCATATTTGTGAATTAAACTTAAAGGGAACGATTTATCAAGTTCCTTATGGAGCTTGATGCCCCTTGTTTTCGGCGAGCCTTCAGGCTCGCCGGAAACAGAAGTTATGAAGCAGCGGTCTAAAGACCGCTGCTTCATTACTTGTCTACCTGCTCTGAGGCCACGGACAGAAATCAACCTGATCGAATATGGGTTGATTGACACCCCCTGCTAGCGGTCGATTGGCCGCAAATCTGCAAGGGGCAGCATTGCACCAGCAGTTCACAAGAACTGCCGGTGCAATGATAAATACTGACATTGCATGCTGTCGGCATTTATCGATGTGCAGCGGACATGATACATGTCCGCTCGCACTATGTTAAATATACCCCAAAGAGTTTAATTCACAAGTTCAAATCTTACATCTAGACCCTTATTTTTGTCCTTTTCAAAACTGCAACACGTCCATAATTTACTCTATTGATTAATCACTGGATATGTAATTATTGGATGCATGTGACCTCATATTTGGTAATCCATTTCCACTTACGCTTAAAACAGTTTTGATACTAAACTTTTTTTAAAGGGACAGTAAAGTCATAATTAGACATTCATGATTCAGACAGATCATACAATTTTAAACAACTTTCCAATTTAATTCTATTATTTAATTTGCTTCATTCTCTTGTTATCCTTTGCTGAAAGGTTTATATAGGAAAGTTCAGGAACTGCGAAGAACCTAGGTTCTAGCTGGTGATTGGTGGCTGCATATATATATATATATATATATATATATATACAGGGAGTGCAGAATTATTAGGCAAGTTGTATTTTTGAGGATTAATTTTATTATTGAACAACAACCATGTTCTCAATGAACCCAAAAAACTCATTAATATCAAAGCTGAATAGTTTTGGAAGTAGTTTTTAGTTTGTTTTTAGTTATAGCTATTTTAGGGGGATATCTGTGTGTGCAGGTGACTATTACTGTGCATAATTATTAGGCAACTTAACAAAAAACAAATATATACCCATTTCAATTATTTATTTTTACCAGTGAAACCAATATAACATCTCAACATTCACAAATATACATTTCTGACATTCAAAAACAAAACAAAAACAAATCAGTGACCAATATAGCCACCTTTCTTTGCAAGGACACTCAAAAGCCTGCCATCCATGGATTCTGTCAGTGTTTTGATCTGTTCACCATCAACATTGCGTGCAGCAGCAACCACAGCCTCCCAGACACTGTTCAGAGAGGTGTACTGTTTTCCCTCCTTGTAAATCTCACATTTGATGATGGACCACAGGTTCTCAATGGGGTTCAGATCAGGTGAACAAGGAGGCCATGTCATTAGATTTTCTTCTTTTATACCCTTTCTTGCCAGCCACGCTGTGGAGTACTTGGACGCATGTGATGGAGCATTGTCCTGCATGAAAATCATGTTTTTCTTGAAGGATGCAGACTTCTTCCTGTACCACTGCTTGAAGAAGGTGTCTTCCAGAAACTGGCAGTAGGACTGGGAGTTGAGCTTGACTCCATCCTCAACCCAAAAAGGCCCCACAAGCTCATCTTTGATGATACCAGCCCAAACCAGTACTCCACCTCCACCTTGCTGGCGTCTGAGTCGGACTGGAGCTCTCTGTCCTTTACCAATCCAGCCATGGGCCCATCCATCTGGCCCACCAAGACTCACTCTCATTTCATCAGCCCATAAAACCTTAGAAAAATCAGTCTTGAGATATTTCTTGGCCCAGTCTTGACGTTTCAGCTTGTGTGTCTTGTTCAGTGGTGGTCGTCTTTCAGCCTTTCTTACCTTGGCCATGTCTCTGAGTATTGCACACCTTGTGCTTTTGGGCACTCCAGTGATGCTGCGATAATAATTGTGATAATAATTATGCACACCTGATATAGGGTGTTAATGTCATTAGACCACACCCCTTCTCATTACAGAGATGCACATCACCTAATATGCTTAATTGGTAGTAGGCTTTCGAGCCTATACAGCTTGGAGTAAGACAACATGCATAAAGAGGATGATGTGGTCAAAATACTCATTTGCCTAATAATTCTGCACTCCCTGTATATATATATATATATAGGTAGCCCTCAGTTTACGCCGGGATTAGGTTCCAGAAGGAATGGTTGTAAATCGAAACCGTTGTAAATTGAAACCCAGTTTATAATGTAAGTCAATGGGAAGTGAGGGAGTTAGGTTCCAGGCCCCTCTCAAAATTGTAACACCTAATACATTATTTTTAAAACTTTGAAATGAAGACTTTAAATGCTGAACAGCATTATAAACCTAATAAAATAATCACAACAGAGAATATATAATTAAACTAAGTTAAATGAACAAATACATTTGCTAAACAGCATTATAAACCTAATAAAATAATCACACAACACAGACTTTACTTGCATTTTTCTGCAAACAGTTCTGTCTATACATTCCAATCTGGACTGATTTATAGACAGGTATATCTTGTTCCTTGCTCGATAGCTCATGTCTGGTTAAACTGATTAATTTCAGCTTGCTTGGCTTGAATATCTTTGCTGCAACACAAGCGGACAGCACCACCTACTGGCTATTTTAATCAATGCACTGCTTCTCAATGCTTTTTAATAGCAGTCACATGACTGAAAAAAAGGTTGTTATTCTGAAACGGTGCAAATTGAACCGTTGTAAACCGAGGGCCACCTGTATATATACCGACTGTCATTTGCTTACCCATGTGTTCAGTTAGAAACCAGTAGTGCATTGCTGCTCCTTCAACAAATAATACCAAGAGAATGAAACAAATTTGATAATATAAGTAAACTGGAAAGTTGTTTAAAATTGCATGTTCTGCCTAAATAATGAAAGAATAATTTTTGGTTTCATGTCCCTTTAAGTTTTCATTATGGCTTCTATTTGTTCACCATATTTAATTTCCAGGTATCTATTCTTACCTGGAAGAGACTTAGATCAGGAAACACTTCACTTATAACAAGGGATAACTCATACTTGTACACTACTATCCTTACATACTAATTTATACTCTGCAAACTAATTTTGACATTTAAGCAAAATTAATTTCACTGACATTTTCCTTTTTCTGATGACTATTATTGGCCACTTGTCATGGAATCTTACAATACTTTTTGAATAAACAATAAGCATTCTCTAATAAATTCCAATACCCATGAGTACTGCCAAATGATCTGAGCTGCCATACTCGTTTAGATTAATTATCTCAGCTGACTTTTAAGGACATTTGCTTTATTTCTTAGTGACCTTGAATTATTTCCACAGAAGTAAACACTCAAAATCAAAACACTATTGTAGTATTAGAACTGGAGTCTTAATTGGTTTTATATTTTAGGGAGGTTTTTAATTACACCATTTGCACACTGCAGGATGTTAAACTCTCAAAGTCAGTAGAAGGAAAAATATTGCAATGAAGTAGAAGAAAAGTAAATGTCATTACATCTTCATTTTCTGCTAAACCTTCTAACTAGATAAGACATGTTCAAAAAGCTGTAAAATGTGCCCTTTGCTTACAAGAAAAAGGTCAGTTCTTTGCTAACAAATTGTAATAGTTAAGTCATAAATGATCATATCAGTACCTCAAATATATCCATTGCCCACTTCAAATGCTATTACAATTACTTTTATCCAATGTATATGCCTCATAGTTTGTTTATTTTAGAGCAAAGGAAATAAAATACTGATTTCTCATCAAAGACAGGGGACCAATTATCTAGTTCAGAGGGAATAAATTACATTTCCATAGTTCAAGAGAATATCTAATTGGATTGTTAAGAAAATTAATATTTTAATTTTCGGGGGAAGTAAATCAATTTAGAATTGTATAAATATGAAAACATTTTGAGATAAGATAAATGGCAGACATCTGGTAAAGTAGCAGAAGCCTATAAAATCATGCAGCTTAGCTGCAGACAAATGATGTTGGACACTGGTAATTAATAAAGTTTGCATTTGATTATAAAAAAGAGGGAGATTGTCAATGATCTCAAAACAAATTAAATTTGCAGCTGCATTAACAATTAATTAGCAAATTTCTCGTCTATGTAATTAACTCTTGGAGTGCCAAGATCTCAAACGTATTTTTCACACACAGGTGACAGGCAGATTGTTAACATTTCGCTATGCATTTCTTTGCACCTTATTCCTGTGAACATAAAACAAACCATGACCTAGATTTAGAGTTTTAGTATTTTGATATACAAAGTTTGAACTCAGCTCAGCAATTATTTTCCCCCTTACAATATTTCAAGCATGTCTGCTTCGATTAGTTTGCCCATCCAAAGTTATAAATGTGATAAATTCAGAACATGTTTATTTCATTGTTTCAAAATCAGAAAACATACATGTTATAAAAGGTTTAACACATTTTACACACACCAAGAAGGCAGCAAAACATAGACAGCCAATGGGAAAGTAGAATATCATGCACAATTAATATGGCTGCCTTGTGTATTTGATTACAGTTTGATTGATATGCCTAGCATGCTTAAAGGGACATTAAACACTAAATACATGCTCGATAGAATGATGCATTCAAAGAAAAGATTAGTCCATGACTAACATGTAGATGTATTTTTTAAAGTTTCATTAGTTGTTTAAAAAGTGACAAAATAAGTGTAAAGTTTTAGTGTCTATAAAACACTGGGAGCTGCCATGTTTTAACTTGTGTTACCTTCTCTGCTGTGACCAATTAGGGTCAGTTATAAATAGGTCACTAGAGTGTGCAGCCAATGGTTGTGCTGGATTTAACAGTGTTCTGCACTTCCATTTCTAACAGGAACTGAAAAGCTCACAATTTGAGAATGGAATTACAGGCAAAGAGGACAAAATAAATAATGAAAGTATATTGCAGAGTTGTTTTATTATATACAATTTATCATTTTATATTACCATCTCAAAGTGTTTAATGTCCCTTTAAATTCCTGATAAAACACACTTAAAGTGCCAAACTCTTAAACACTTTTAAGAAGCAGGAAATATATTAGACATATACCAATTGCACCACTTTATAGGACACCTATATCTCAATAACTATGTAGATTCCTTTACTCAAGGTTGTGAGGAGTGGTGTTGCACATTAATTTTTACACCAAGGTTTTAGTATAGATGCTTGAGAAAGAATATATATATATATATATATATATATATATATATATATATATATATATATATATATATATATATATATGTGTGTGTGTGTGTGTGTGTGTGTGTGTGTAAAACTCAGTTACCTATTGACTCAAAAAGGCATCCAGTATTGGGTGACTATTTGAGTCCATAGTGAACTGTACGCTGCATATGTTTACTTGAACTGTAACATTTTCTCCCCTTTAATGTGTTCCCAATGATCCATTTTACATTCTGAATTTTATTTCTTATTTCTCTTGTAAGATCAAGTCCACGGATTCATCCATACTTATGGGATATTCTCCTTCCCAACAGGAAATGGCAGAGAGAGCACCCACAGCAGAGCTGTCCATATAGCTCCTCCCTTAGCTCCACCCCCAGTCATTCTCTCTGCCTGCTTAACTGCTAGGAAGGGCAAAGGGAGTGTGGTGACAAAAATGTTAGTTTTTATTTTCTCAAGCAAAAGTTTGTTATTTTAAATGGTACCGGTGTGTACAATTTACTCTCTGGCAGAAAAGGGATGAAGATTTCTGCAAGGAGGATGATGATCTTAGCATTTTGTAACTAAGATCCACTGCTGTTCTCACAAGGGCTGAAGAGTACAGGAAAACTTCAGTTGGGGGAACAGTTTGCAGGCTAAACTGCATTAAGGTATGTTCAGTCTATTTTTTTCTAGACAGACTGTGTTATTTCTAGAAAAGGCTGACAATATCCCCATGAGGGAAAGGTAATCTGTATTCAGTAAAAGAGGAATCCAAGCTTGCATAAAAGGGCTCATTAGTTACTGGTGACACTAATAGAAAAAAACGTTTTGGTTTAATTACAAATAAAACGTTTTTTGAGGGACTTTAAGGGGTCTTTGTGGTTTGTTTAAGGGTTATTAACCCACATGGCTAGTTTAAGAAACACTCTGTGGTGTATTTTAGGCACCATAACATCGAGTGAGGTGGGAAGGGCCTATTTTCAGTTGCACAGTTTATTTACCTCAGAAGCATCCAGCTACTTCTCCAGAGATTCCTGCTGTATTTGAGGGCTGTAAAGAGGTTTTATTCCCCACAAATCGTTCCTAAAGGGCAGGTAGGTGCCTCAGCAGAGCTGTGGCAAGGTGCTGGACGTTATTTTACTGGTTTTGAAGTTTTTTCAATCCGGTTTTTACATCAAGGGGTTAATTGTTTATTTGCAGAGTGGTACAAAGTTACTAAGGCTTTATGATGCTACTGTAAAAATTTTGTTTTGTTTACTGCTTTTTTACACTGTTTTGCAGAGTTTGTGCAGCTTTTTTTCTCTTAAAGGCACAGTACCGTTTTTGTTTAAAGTGTTATTTTCTTTGATTAAAGTGTTTTCCAAGCTTGTTTGTTTCATTACTAGCCTGTTTAACATGTCTGACACCAAGGAAAATCCTTGTTCTATGTGTTTAGAAGCCATTGTGGAACCCCCTCTTAGAATGTGTCCCACTTGCACTAATATGTCTATAAATTATAAAGAGCATATTTTAGCACTTAAAAATATTGCAATAGATGATTCTCAGTTAGAAGGAAATGAGGGTTTAGCATCTAGCTCTCCCCAAGTGTCACAACCAGTAACGCCCGCACAAGTGACGCCAAGTACCTCTAATGCGTTGAATTCATTTACTTTACAAGACATGGCCATAGTTATGAATAAAACCCTCACAGAGGTTTTCTCTAAACTGCCTGGTTTACAAGGAAAGCGTGACAGCTCTGGGTTAAGAACAAATGCTGAGCCGTCTGACGCTTTAGTAGCCGTATCTGATATACCCTCACAATGTTCTGAAGTAGGGGTAAGGGATTTCTGATTCAGGAAAGATGCTTACTCAGACAGATTCTGATATGACGGCCTATAAATTTATGCTTGAACACCTCCGCTTATTGCTCAAGGAGGTATTAGCTACTCTAGATGATTGTGACCCTATAGTGGTCCCAGAGAAATTGTGTAAAATGGACAGATACTTAGAGGTTCCTGTTTACACTGATGTTTTTCCAGTCCCTAAGAGGATTGTGACTATTGTTACTAAGGAATGGGATAGACCAGGCATTCCGTTCAATCCCCCTCCTGTTTTTAAGAAAATGTTTCCCATATCTGACACCATTTAGGACTCATGGCAGACTGTTCCTAAGGTGGAGGGAGCTATTTCTACTCTTGCTAAGCGTACAACTATACCTATCAAAGACAGTTGTGCTTTCAAAGATCCTATGGATAAAAAATTAGAGGGTCTCCTAAAGAATATTTTTGTTCATCAAGGTTTTCTTCTCCAACCTATTGCATGCATTGTTCCTGTAACTACTGCAGCTGCTTTCTGGTTTGAGGCTCTAGAAGAGGCTCTCCAGGTGGAGACTCCATTAGAGGATATTATGGATAGAATTAAGGCCCTTAAGTTGGCTAATTCTTTCATTACAGATGCCGCTTTCCAAATGGCTAAATTAGCGGCAAAGAATTCAGGTTTTGCCATTTTAGCACGCAGGGCGTTATGGCTTAAGTCCTGGTCTGCTGATGTGTCATCAAAATCTAAGTTGTTAAACATCCCTTTCAAAGGAAAGACCCTATTCTGGCCTACACTGAAAGAAATTATTTCAGACATCACTGGAGGGAAAGGCCATGCCCTCCCTCAGGATAAAACAAATAAGATGAGGACCAAACAAAATAATTTTCGTTCCTTTCGGAACTTTAAAGGTCCCGCTTCAGCTTCCCCTGCAGCAAAGCAAGAGGGGAATTCTGTCCAATCCAAGTCAATCTGGAGACCTAACCAGGCTTGAAACAAAGGTAAACAGGCCAAGAAGCCTGCTACTGCCTCTAAGACAGCATGAAGGGGTAGCCCCCGATCTGGGACCGGATCTAGTAGGGGGCAGACTCTCTCTCTTCGCTCAGGCTTGGGCAAGAGATGTTCATGATTCCTGGGCTTTAGAAATTGTGTCCCAAGGATATCTTCTGGTCTTCAAAGACTCCCCCCCAAGGGGGAGATTTCACATTTCTCAATTGTCTGCAAACCAGACAAAGAGAGAGGCGTTCTTATGCTGTGTAGAAGACCTACATACCATGGGAGTGATCCACCCCGTTCCAAGAGCGGAACAAGGGCTAGGTTTTTACTCCAACCTGTTTGTGGTTCCCAAAAAAGAGGGAACTTTCAGACCAATATTGGATCTCAAAATTCTAAACAAATTCCTCAGAGTACCATCTTTCAAGATGGAGACTATTCGGACTATTCTTCTTCTGATCCAGGAGAGTCAATATATGACTACCGTGGATTTAAATGATGCATATCTACACATCCCTATTCACAGAGATCATCATCAATTCCTCAGATTCGCCTTTCTGGACAGGCATTACCAGTTTGTGGCCCTTCCTTTCGGGTTGGCCACGGCTCCCAGAATTTTCACAAAGGTGCTAGGGTCCCTTTTGGCGGTTCTAAGACCGTGGGGTATAGCAGTGGTGCCTTATCTAGATGACATCTTAATTCAGGCGTCGACTTTCCAGCTAGCCAAGTCTCACACGGACATCGTGTTGGCTTTTCTGAGATCTCACGGATGGAAGGTGAACATAAAAAAGAGTTCTCTCGTCCCTCTCACAAGAGTTTTCTTCCTAGGGACTCTGATAGACTAGGTAGAAATGAAAATATTTCTGACGGAGGTCAGAAAATCAAAACTTTTAATCACTTGCCGAGCTCTTCATTCCATTCCTCAGCCATCAGTGGCTCAGTGTATGGAGGTAATCGGACTCATGGTAGCGGCAATGGACATAGTTCCTTATGCCCGCCTACACCTCAGACCACTGCAACTATGCATGCTCAAACAGTGGAATGGGGATTATGCAGATTTATCTCCTCAACTGCATCTGGACCAAGAGACCAGAGATTCTCTTCTCTGGTGGTTGTCTCAGGACCACCTGTCTCAGGGAATGTGTTTCCGCAGGCCAGAGTGGCTCATAGTAACGACAGATGCCAGCCTGCTAGGCTGGGGTGCAGTCTGGAAATCCCTGAAAGCACAGGGCTTATGGTCTCGGGAGGAATCTTTCCTCCCGATAAACATTCTAGAACTGAGAGCGATATTCAGCTGCGGCCAAATTCATCAGATTTCAGTCGGACAACATCACGACTGTAGCCTATATCAATCATCAAGGAGGAACACGGAGTTCTCTAGCGATGATGGAGGTAACCAAAATAATCCGATGGGCGGAGGATCACTCTTGCCATCTCTCCGCAATCCATATCCCAGGGGTAGAGAACTGGGAGGCGGATTTCCTAAGTCGTCAAACTTTTCATCCGGGGAAGTGGGAGCTCCATCCGGAGGTATTTGCCCAGCTGACTCAGCTATGGGGCATACCAGAATTGGATCTTATGGTGTCCCAACAGAACGCCAAACTTCCTTGTTACGGGTCCAGGTCCCGGGATCCCCAGGCGGTACTGATAGATGCTCTAGCAGTTCCCTGGTCCTTCAATCTGGCTTATGTATTTCCACCGTTTCCTCTCCTCCCACGTCTGGTTGCCAGAATCAAGCAGGAGAGAGCTTCGGTGATTCTGATAGCGCCTGCGTGGCCACGCAGGACTTGGTATGCAGACCTGGTGGACATGTCATCTGTTCCACCCGTGAACTCTGCCAATGAGGCAGGACCTTCTAATCCAAGGTCAATTCAAGCATCCAAATCTAACTTCTCTACATCTGACTGCTTGGAGATTGAATGCCTGATTCTATCAAATCGTGGTTTCTCTGAGTCGGAGTAAGATTAGGATTCCTAGAATGTTGTCCTTTCTCCAAGAAGGATTGGAGAAGGGATTATCAGGTAGTTCCTTAAAAGGACAAATATCTGCTTTGTCTATTCTTTTACACAAATGTCTGGCAGATGTCCCAGACGTTCAAGCGTTTAGTCAGGCCTTGGTCAAGATCAAGCCTGTATTTAAACCTGTTGCTCCACCATGGAGCCTAAATTTGGTTCTTAATGTTCTTCAAGGGGTTCCGTTTGAACCTATGCATTCCATAGATATTAAGCTTCTATCTTGGAAAGTTTTGTTTTTAGTAGCTATCTCTTTGGCTCGAAGAGTTTCTGAGTTATCTGCTTTACAGTTTGACTCACCTTACCTAGTTTTCCATGCAGATAAGGTGGTTTTGCGTACCAAACCTGGGTTTCTTCCTAAGGTTGTTTCTAATAGGAATATCAATCAGGAGATTGCTGTTCCTTCTCTGTGTCCTAATCCTTCATCAAAGAAGGAACGTCTGTTGCACAATCTTGATTGTGTTCGTTCTTTAAAGTTCTACTTACAAGCAACTAAAGATTTTCGTCAAACATCTTCATTGTTTGTTGTTTATTATGGTAAACGGAGAGGTCAAAAGGCTACGGCTACCTCTCTTTCCTTTTGGCTGAAAAGCTTCATCCGTTTGGCTTATGAGACTGCTGGCCACTGTGGCCAGCAGCCTCCTGAAAGAATTACTGCTCATTTTACTAGAGCAGTGGCTTCCACATGGGCTTTTAAAAATGAGGCTTCTGTTGAACAGATTTTTAAGGCGGCGACTTGGTCTTCGCTTCATACTTTTTCCAAATTTTCCAAATTTTATACTTTTGCTTCTTCGGAGGCTATTTTTGGGAGAAAGGTTCTACAAGCAGTGGTGTCTTCCATTAAAGGTACCTGTCTTGTCCCTCCCTTCATCCGTGTCCTAAAGCTTTGGTATTGGTATCCTATAAGTATGGATGAATCTGTGGACTCGATACATCTTACAAGAGAAAACAGAATTTATGCTTACCTGATAAATTTCTTTCTCTTGTGATGTATCGAGTCCACGGCCCGCCCTGTCTATTTAAGACAGGTAGTATATTTTTAATTAAAAAACTTCAGTCACCACTGCACCCTATAGTTTATCCTTTTTCTTCATAGCCTTCGGTCGAATGACTGGGGGGTGGAGCCAAGGGAGGAGCTATATGGACAGCTCTGCTGTGGGTGCTCTCTCTGCCACTTCCTGTTGGGAAGGAGAATTTCCCATAAGTATGGATGAATCCGTGGACTCGATACATCACAAGAGAAAGAAATTTATCAGGTAAGCATAAATTCTTTTTTTCCTTTATTTTGTTATCTGAAGTTGCTGCTTTTTTTTTTATTAACCAACAGTGGGTACAATTATATAAGTCACAAGACAATGCACCACGCAGTGAACAATGTCATACTGTACAGTAGATAAATAATTATACAGTAAACACAATCATGTAAATAACATAAATATATAGTCTATGCTGATACAGTGCTTTTTATACTTTTAGATAGCTTCCGTTTTTAATTTCAAACAATACAATGTGTACACCCTGTTGTTTTTTTTTTTTTTAATTAAAATACCAAAATTAACACAAAAACAAAAGAAAAACACACAATCTCCATTGGTGTGAATAACACACGGTATCAACAGACAGTAACACACAGTTTTTTTCTACTGCAACTGTCACATATACTAAAAAATTATATACTAAAAAGCTATCGAATAGCTATAAAAACAAAAGGAAGCAGCAGAAACTAACCTCCAAGTGAGGGATGGGATAGAGAAATAACTCAGCTCATTTGAAAGGGTGCTTCTACTGCTGTTTTAAATACAGCAAACTCTTACAACTTTCTTGCCTGAATGCATTGTAGGTTAAAAAGCACATTAAACCTATCCCATTGTTAACTTACGCCTAGATTTAGAGTTTTGCGTTAGAAGGGGTGCGTTAGCTACGAGTGTTTTTTTCCCCCGCACCTTTTAAACAACGCTGGTATTTAGAGTTCTCAGAAGGGCTGCGTTAGGCTCCAAAAAGGGAGCGTACAGGCATATTTACCGCCACTGCAACTCTCAATACCAGCATTGCTTACGGACGCGGCCAGCTTAAAAAATGTGCTCGTGCACGATTCCCTCATAGGAAACAATGGGGCAGTTTGAGCTGGAAAAAACCAATAGAATGCAAGCTCAATCTGATTGGCTGATTGGATCAGTCAATCCGATTGAACTTGAATCTGATTGGCTGATTCAATCAGCCAATCAGATTTTTCCTACCTTAATTCCGATTGTCTGATAGAATCCTATCAGCCAATCGGAATTCGAGGGATGCCATCTTGGATGACGTCCCTTAAAGGAACCTTCATTCGTCGTCTAGTCATCAGGAGAAGAGGATGTTCCACGCCGGAGGTCTTGAAGATGGAGCCGCTCCTCGCCGGATGGAAGAAGATAGAAGATGCCGCCTGGATGAAGATGTCTACCAGTCTGGATGCCCTCTTCTTGCCGGATAGGATGAAGACTTTGGACCCTCTTTTGGACCTCTTCTTGCCGGATAGGATGAAGACTTCGGACCCTCTTCTGGACGGATCGGTGATACCCGGCGTGGTGAAGATAAGGTAGGAAAATCTTCTGGGGCTTAGTGTTAGGTTTTGGGGGGTTTGGGTTAGATTAGGGGTATGTGGGTGATGGGTTGTAATGTTGGGGGGGTATTGTATGTTTATTTAAATGCAAAAGAGCTGTTTTCTTTGGGGCATGCCCCGCAAAAGGCCCTTTTAAGGGCTGGTAAGGTAAAAGAGCTGTTAATTTTTTATTTTAGAATAGGGTTTGGCATTTTTTTATTTTGGGGGGCTTTGTTATTTTTTAGGGGGCTTAGAGTAGGTGTAATTAGTTTAAAATTCATGTAATCTTTTTTTATTTTTTGTAATTTAGTGTTTGTTTTTTTTTGTAATTTAGTGTTTGTTTTTTTGTAATTTAGTTTAGTTGATTTAATTGTAGGTAGTTTATTTAATTAATTTATTGATAGTGTAGTGTTAGGTTTAATTGTAACTTAGGTTAGGATGTATTTTACAGGTAATTTTGTAATTATTTTAACTAGGTAGCTATTAAATAGTTATTAACTATTTAATAGCTATTGTACCTAGTTAAAATAAATACAAAGTTGCCTGTAAAATAAAAATAAATCCTAAAATAGCTACAATATAATTATTAGTTATATTGTAGCTATATTAGGGTTTATTTTACAGGTAAGTATTTAGCTTTAAATAGGATTGATTTATTTAATAAGATTTATTTTATTTTGTTAGATTTAAATTATATTTAACTTAGGGGGGTGTTAGGGTTAGACTTAGATTTAGGGGTTAATACAGTTATTAGAGTAGCGGCGAGGTCCGGTCGGCAGATTAGGGTTTAATACTTGAAGTTAGGTGTCGGCGATGTTAGGGAGGGCAGATTATGGGTTAATAAAATTTATTATAGGGTTTTTGAGGCGGGAGTGAGGCGGTTTAGGGGTTAAAATATTTATTATAATATCGGCGAGGTCCGGTCGGCAGATTAGGGGTTAAAAAGTGTAGGTAGGTTGTGGCGACGTTGGGGGGGGGGGCAGATTAGGGGGTAATAAATATTATGTAGGGGTCAGCGATGTTAGGGGCAGCAGATTAGGGGTACATAAGGATAATGTAGGTTGCGGCGGTGTGCGGTCGGCAGATTAGAGGTTTCAAAAATTTAATGTTTATGGGTGTTAGTGTACTTTAGAGCACAGTAGTTAAGAGCTTTATGAACCGGCGTTAGCCCATAAAGCTCTTAACTCCTGACTTTTTTCTGCGGCTGGAGTCTTGTCGTTAGAGTTCTAACGCTGACTTCAGCCAAGACTCTAAATACCGGCGTTAGAAAGATCCCATTGAAAAGATAGTATACGCAATTGACGTAAGGGGATCTGCGGTATGGAAAAGTCGCGGCTGGAAAGTGAGCGTTAGACCCTTACCTACAAGACTCTAAATACCAGCGGTAAGCCAAAACCAGCGTTAGGACCCCCTAACGCTGGTTTTGACGGCTAACGCAGAACTCTAAAACTAGGCGTTAGTGATGTAGAAATTAAAATTTTGAGTTGGGATGTTGTTTTATTTTTTGAAGCTGTAATTGGTCAGATAGTTCACACTGCTTTTACATTGGGATTCAGATGAGTATTGTGAAATTGATATGTCATCTACATGATACATTTTTAACCATGTACTGTAGGTTTTAAACCACAGTCCTATTTTTACACTCAAACTTAGCAGGGATTTATGATATATTAATAAATATATATTTGTTTTATAAGTAACTTGAAGATGACTTTAAAATAAGCCTAAAACAGTGTGTGTTGTATTTATCTACTTTTGTTTACTGCTTTCTTTCTTTGTTGTGCGTTATGTCTTTTTGGAAGTGGTATGTGCAGAGTCCTGGTGGCAATGAGGCTAGATTAAAGGGACATAAAACCCCAAAAATGTTCTTTCATGATTCAGATGGAGCATGGAATTTTAAATAACTTTCCAACGTATTTCTAATATCTAATTTGTTTCATTTTCTTTATATATTTTGTTTAAAAATATACCTAGGTAGGCTCAAAAGCTGCTGATTGATGGCTGCACATGTTTGCCTCTTGTCATTGGCTTTTAAAGGGACAGATCACCCAAAAATGTTCCCCCCTTTAAATTGTTCCCAATTATTAATTTTACCTGCTGGAATGTTTAAATGGTTTACAAGTAGCTAATTTCCACCTATTTTAGCATTTGAAATAGCTGATTTAGCCTGTGGTATCCCGACCTATACTGAAAGTTTCTATACTGGAGTATATTCTATTGAATAGCTTAAGTAAACACAGCCAGCAGAAGAGATTACACTCTCAGTGGGGTGCAGGATAGTTAAGTAATCAAATGATAATTTTCTATTGTTTTCTCTAAGTATTGAGCTTTGGTTTTCTAGACAAATATAAGATAAAGAAGCAAGTCTGTGTACATAAAAGTGATAACATAATGAGATCTGATATTAACCGAAGCTCAACCCATTGTAATAGGCTGTGGTTTAAAAGCACAAAACCAGCTACTTCATATACACAAATAAACCTGAAAATGCAATTTCTCATACATTTTATACTCTGCAGTAATTGAAAATACATTCAAATAAAAATAAATAATAGAAAGGTCTAGAATGAAAAAATAGAGGTTGCCATATGGTGCAAATCAAACAGGTAACCAATGGTACAGGTATAGGTATGGCTAAAATCTTACTCACTTGGTGAAGAGCACAATAGTGCAATATTAGCAGGCCGGAACCAATGGGTCATCCGGCAGACACCTAGGCACACTAAGGGTTAATGGTATCCTCGTCTCATCCAGGAGGGAGTCCAGAGATGTTCTTTTGTGCCACAGAAGATATCACAATGTTCAACGATGGTCCACTCTCATAGAGGCACAACGATAGTAAGTGAGGGCCAGCAAGAATAAGCAATATGTGGGTCAGACCTGTAGACCCACAGCTCATCAGACCCAGGCTCGCCATAGTCAGTGGCACCACTAGTCTCCAAAAAACTGCAGGTGTAGCATCAGCACTCATATAAAAACAATTTTACAGTGTACTGTCCCTTTAAGCTAACTCCCAGTAGTGCGTTACCGCTCTTTCAACAAAGGATGCCAAAAGAATGAAGCAAATTTGATAATAAAAGTAAATTGGGAAGTTGCTTAAAAGTCTATGATCTATCTGAAATGTGAAATAAAAATGTTGGGTTTTGCGTCCCTTTAATACTCCCGTATTGCACCTTGTGTTTGGGTGCATTTGTTTTGTTAGTGTGCTATTGCCTACTGTATATTATTACTCGTGAAGATTGTAGGGCATTGCACTTTTTTGTATGTTAGAATCTTTGAACTACTCTTTAAAGGGACACTCCAGTCAAAATAGAAAAATGCACATGGGTGCATTTCAAATTTGAGTAGATGCATTTTTGCAACATACAAGTATTAGGAAAAATGTTTCTAGAAAAATCTAAGGATGTTTTAAGAGTGTATTTAAGTTTGTTCCGTGCACCAGCATTTTAAATAAAGCACTTGCTCAGAGAGCTTAACGTGATTGTATGACTAAATTTGCTTCATTGTTTATATGATACAAGCCCCACTGGCTCTCTGAGCAGCTGAAGTATTTAAAATGCAGGTGAACTGAGCATATCTAGCTATTCTTCACATGCACGTACAGAGAAAAAATGTTAACACTAAAAGAGTAATACATTTTACTATCATTTTTGCCAGTAGATGTATATTGAAAATATGTTTCTATTCAAAGATGTACGTCATCTATGTGCATTTCAACCTTGACCGGAATGTCCCTTTAACACATAAGACTAAGAGATGCAGCCTAAGAAAAAACATTTACACCCTTTAGAGTGGTATTTTGGAAGTCATTTTTGGTATATAAGAAAAGGCATAGGTGAAATTTAAATTTTTGGTGCCTCCTATTGTCACCGTATATTCAGCAATATTTTGTTGTTTGTAAATGTTTCTATTTGCCTATGAATACAATAAAATCTTTTTAAACAGTATAAATTCTGGAGTAGACTAACCCTTTATTTGTTAACTAGTCCTAAAGCCCGTTCACACGGGCCATTTTTTGCAGTACAGCAGTCCCACACCTTGCGCTCTCCCCCCCTTTTGCTTTCTCTCTCCCCCCTCTCTTTTGCTCTCTCTCCCCCTCTCTTTGGCGCTCTCTCTCTGTCCCCACCTCTCTTTTGCTCTCTCTCCCCCTCTCTTTTGCCCTCTTTCCCCCCCTCTCTTTTACTCTCTCCCCCCTCTTTTGCTCTCTCCCCCCTCTTTTGCTCTCTCCCCCTTCTCTTTTGCTCTTTCCCCTCTCTTTTGCTCCCTCTCTCCCCCTCTCTTTTGCTTTCTCTCCCTCTCTCTTTTGCACTCTCTTTCCCCCCTCTTTTGTGCTCTCTCTCTCCCCTCTCTCTTTTGCACTCTCTCTCCCCCCTCTCTTTTGCGCTCTCTCTCCCCCCTCTCTTTGTGCTCTCTCTTCCCCCTCTCTTTTGAATTCTCTCTTCCCCTCTCTTTTGCGTTCTCTCTCCCCTCTCTTTTGCGATCTCTCTCCCCCTCTCTTTTGCGCTCTCTCTCTACCCCTCTCTTTTGCTCTCTCTCTACCCTCTCTTTTGCTCTCTCTCTCCCCCCTCCCTTTTGATCTCTCTCTCTCCCACTCTCTTTTGCTCTCTCTCCCCCTCTCTTTTGCTCTCTCTTCCCCTCTCTTTTGCGCTCTCTCTCCCCCCTCTCTTTTGCTCTCTCAATTTCTCCCCCCCCTCTCTCTCTCTCTCTCCCCCTTCTCGCTCTCTCTCCCCCCCCTCTCTTTTTATCTCTTTCCCCCTCTTTGGCTCTCTCTCCCTCTCTCTTTTGATCTCTCTCCTCCTCTTTTTTCTCGCTCTCTCTCTCTCCCCTCCCCCTCTCCCTCCCCCTCTCCCCCCTCTCTCTCCCCCCTCTCTCTCTCCCCTTCTCTTTTGCTCTCTCTCCCCCCTTTCTTTTGCGCACTCTCTCTCTCCCACTTTTGCTCTCTCTCTCCCCCCTCTCTTTTCCTCTCTCTCTACCCCCCTATCTTTTACTTTCTCTCTCTCTCCCCCCCCTAACTTTTGCTCCCCCCCCCCTCATTTTCTTTCTCCCCCTCTCTTTTGCGCTCTCTCTCTTTTGAGGGTAGTTCCTGGACACAAGACACAGAGCGTCAGACTGAGACTGTCCCGGTGATACCAGGGCGGGTGGCAACCCTAGTTTGTCCTCACACTGTCTCTACTGCGCATGACAGCTTCGGACAAACACACTTGGCCTTTTATAGTATAGTCAGTTATTCCCTATAAAGAACATCTTCAGGGTAGCAGAAAAGCAGCTGAACAGCAAAATTAAAGTGAAGGTAAAGTTGACTTGATTTCAATATCTAATTATAATTGTTGCCCTAATTGAATAGTAGTTTCATTCATCACTTTTTTCAATTGTTAGTATAAACTGAGTTTTCACTGTTTATACTTACTTGTTTTCGCTTCGTAAATTCAACCCGTCCTTTATTATTTATTTTTTATGTCAGGACACGTTTTTGTAGCAGCCTATTGAAATTCTGGCCGTTAGGCGGCCGTCAATCTACATCATCCGACTCCTGGATGATCTGCGCATGCGTTCAGAAACATTTTCTTGGCTTGCAAGACAAGCGCTCTCCCGTTTCGCGCATGCCTATTTATATTATTGAATAGCCGGTATAATGCATGTATTTCTTCATACGGCACTAATCCTGACGGGCACCACATTTTATTTAAAATTCATTGAAAGTAATTAACGATGTTATTACCATGTTATTACACTTAAATCAGTGAAAGTAGTCGCCGCTATGCGCATGCGCAAGTGAATTAGATCCTCGTGAACGCAGTTTGTAGACAAGTATAGAGAGGGTGGGACCGCTCTATACGTCACTCACTCTAAAATAAGGAAGTGTCTGTTAGGAGGAGTCAGGATCGTAACGGAAGAGAAAAATAAAACAAGTTTGTTATATAAATAGATAATGTATTGGGGAAAAAAAGTTAGCAATTTATTTATTTAAACTATGACTAATACAATAGTGTATACAAATAGGTGAAACTTTACCTTCACTTTAAACTTAGATAAGGCCAGAAGCAGCACTTTATATATATATATTTTTTTTTTATTTTTAAATGGGGACATTATTGTCAGCAATAAAGGTAAAGCTAACATACTTGGCTGACACAATGATCAATCAGCTGAGAAAGACATCGATGGACAGCTATTGAATAGTAAAACTGTACATTTGAAGATTTGTCCAGCCTACAGAAAAGCCTTTCCAAGCTTAAGAATAACATTTTTTACTTCATAAATGCCTCAACTAAATTATTTTTGTTGCATATATTTGTTTGTTTTATTATTAAATCACCTTTCATTTATCATTTTTGGGCAAATGCAACAAATACAGAACATTTGTTGTGTTTTTACAATTGTCCGAATCCGAAAGCACATGTCTAATTATTATAATTAATCATTTATAAAGGGCTATGACATTAGGTATAAAATAGCCAGGTACAATAATAAAGGCCTTTTTGAAAGAACTATAAAAGGGTAGAGCGCCCTGTCTGAGTCCCGGTTACCTGTAAACCAAATTTGCATGAGATAATGAACAGGACAGATGGACTTGTGAGCTTACATTCTAGAATTTAGAATAATACATCCAATCAGAAGACCGAGTTTTATATCCTACCCTAGATGGAGTTTGGACTTCCTGAATTTGATGTCCTATAGCCACAGGGCTTTCCTTAAGTATTTTAAGATTTTAATCTTAAAGGAGAAGCCTGCTGCCCATGTCCTCCTAAGCAGCTGTTTTCACAGTCCAATGTAAAATATTTCCTTAATAAAGTGGAAAAGGGAATGATTAATGGAAAGAATGTGTACAATAATGAGGGAGTATTAACAAATATCATATTGTGTCTTGGGCAGCATTAAATCTAAATTTGCCTCTGGATTGTGACTTTTGTGTTGCATTTATAGACTTCACCCCTTATTGCACCTAATAGTCTACAATGATCTTAAATCCCACATTAACAACCTATGATCCAAATATTACAAATAATATATGATTCTAGTTATTTACAAACTGAGTTTATAACCTTTATTTAATGATATCATTTATATTACTGTCATCTATTATTGATTCCATGCTCCTACACGTCTTAGCATGAAAAAATACATTTGTATTATGCAATGAGCAGAAATACATTTATGTGAAATTCCCCAAATAATACATTTTATGTCCCATATATCAAGAAAATGATGTGTCTGCTAATCTGCCAGGTCATAATAGACTAATTCTATTGTTTCTATAAATATTCAGTTGTTAAAGAAAGACCATCTTCAATGATGGAAGTGCTTTAAACTAATGTATTAAAGCAAAAATCTCACAGTCTTTAAATCCTATTTTGAAAGACTGGCAGGCAGCCTTTTATCAGTGCCCCCAACCTTTAAATTAAATTCTCATCGTTCTGCTGTGAAACACTATTAAAAAAACATATTTAGAGGTTCATAACACTTTTAGCTCTAGTTTATTACACAGTATAAGCAGCTTTAATTTTATAATTTCTATAGAAACCATACCTCCAAATTATGCACATACATTACAGCAAATTGCCTTAAAATTCTATTAAGTATTTTCTATGCATAGCTTTGATACCATACTGAATAATGTTGCTATGGACACTAAAATGAAAGAGCCCAACACAACACATATTTATGTAATAAAAAGAAGAGGCTCTGCCTTGCTCAAACACATGATGAGACCACAAGCTATGTTGTATATTATATGGAGATATTTTTATTGTAGCCTATTTTAGAGGAAGGGCCTTCACATTCTTCTGTCCCTTTTTGTAATTTACTTGTTTTGGTGCTAATTGTGGAATACTACTGTAGATTATCAGGGCCACTACAATTAACTGATATTTTATGTAGCTTTTGAACTTGTTTGCATGGGGGTGCCACATTTTTCCTGCCATTTTTTGAGGGGATGTGGTTTTGCGGCATAAAGTGGGTGTGGCCACATGTGACCCACTTGTACACTCCTTATAAATAGTAGTGCAGTGCACATGCTCAGTAGAATAGTGCACTCCACATCCAGTATAATCCTTTTCCCCGTAAATGGCAGGGCCTTATGTGTTATCATTCTTTTAAGCACTCCAGGGACAAACACCCTATGCCCACTCTCCAACTAACCCCAGCACTGTTAAAATTCAGTGTGGCTGTACCTGGTACATTTCCTGTATTTCACATACATGATGCAGAGTGTTACTAATGATCTCTCTACCCCAAGCACTGCAGGCACTAGGTTAGGCTAAATCTGATGTGACATTATTTTTCTCCCCAGTACTGCAGATGTTAGATAAGGCTTCACCTTATGATGTCTCACCTCAGTACTGCAGATGCTAGATAAGGCTTCACCTTATGATGTCTCACTTCAGTACTGCAGATGCTAGATAAGGCTTCACCTTATGATGTTTCACCTCAGTACTGCAGATGCTAGATAAGGCTTCACCTTATGATGTCTCACCTCAGTACTGCAGACGCTAGATAAGGCTTCACCTTATGATGTCTCACCTCAGTACTGCAGATGCTAGATAAGGCTTCACCTTATGATGTCTCACCTCAGTACTGCAGATGCTAGATAAGGCTTCACCTTATGATGTCTCACCTCAGTACTGCAGACGCTAGATAAGGCTTCACCTTATGATGTCTCACCTCAGTACTGCAGATGCTAGATAAGGCTTCACCTTATGATGTCTCACCTCAGTACTGCAGATGCTAGATAAGGCTTCACCTTATGATGTCTCACCTCAGTACTGCAGATGTTAGATAAGGCTTCACCTTATGATGTCTCACCTCTTTACTGCAGATGCTAGATAAGGCTTCACCTTATGATGTCTCACCTCAGTACTGCAGATGCTAGATAAGGCTTCACCTTATGATGTCTCACCTCAGTACCGCAGATGCTAGATAAGGCTTCACCTTATGATGTCTCACCTCAGTACTGCAGATGTTAGACAAGGCTTCACCTTATGATGTCTCACCTCAGTACTGCAGATGCTAGATAAGGCTTCACCTTATGATGTCTCACCTCAGTACTGCAGATGCTAGATAAGGCTTCACCTTATGATGTCTCACCTCTGTACTGCAGATACTAGATAAGGCTTCACCTTATGATGTCTCACCTCAGTACTGCAGATGTTAGATAAGGCTTCACCTTATGATGTCTCACCTCAGTACTGCAGATGCTAGATAAGGCTTCACCTTATGATGTCTCACGCAGACAACACAAAGGGAGAGAACAAGAACCTCAAGAGTCAAATAGACAACAACAACAGCCTATATCAAATAAAAAACAAGTTACATTTTCTGATACTGACCCAGAGTCTAACGACGAAATAGAAGTACAAGACTTTGTGGACTTTATGACAAGTGGTCCCTCATCCGATGAGGCTGAATTAAATAATGAAATTGTTATTATGTATCCACCAGACCCACACCTCACTCAACCCTTACAGGCCAATACTAGTGGGGGCATACTCAAACATAAATCTAGACAGACTAGTAACAAAAACAGATATGTTAAAGCCATAAATAATGAAGAACAGTCTAGACAAGGGGCTAATATTGAGCAGCCGCAGGTTTTTCAAGAGGCCGTGGCCGGACAGGGAGGAGGGGGAGGAAGGGGGAGAGGAGGGACACACAGACCCCAAACATCTCAGAGAGGAGAACAACCACTAGCACAGAGAGAGGGATACACACTAAGGAGAGGGAAACAGAACAGATACAAGGTGTGAAAGTAATTAATCTATCTTCTGTCACTCTAGAAGAATCAGAACTAGAAGTTCTAGGATTAGGACTTAACTTTGTGCCTTCAGTAGATTTCGATGTGTTTGAAACATTGTTAGATGTAAACAAGCTGGTACATAAGCTTACATTAAAAAAGTTTTTCAATGCAGAAAATATCGAACAAGGGGGTGTACCACTACAGAATATTGCTGAGAGATTGGTGGAGAATGATCATTTTCAGGTGAATGATGCTGTAGATTTCATAACATTATATCAGTTAGAAAGAGATAGCAATACATCAGAGGTAATCAAAGGCTCACATACAGGATATAGACCAAAGTCAGATTTCTACCCTACCCAGAAAAGGGGCAATATACTTGAACAATTTCATAAGAGAGTGGAAGAGGACTTAGTGAGATTAAAGTCACAAGAAACAAACCATAGAGAGAATCTAACATTGAAACAAAAAAGAGGCCTAAAGCTTTTAAAGCAGAGAGAGAGTCTGATAATAAAAAAATCGGATAAGGGAGGCTCCATTGTCGTCATGGACAGGAGCTTCTATGTTCAGGAAGCGTTAAGGCAACTTGAGGACAAGGAGGTATACCTCGTGTTAAGAGGGAACCCGGTCCAGACCTATCAAAGAGAAATGAGGGATCTACTGGACGACGGACTGGAATGTGGTGTAATAGATTCTGTCACTTTTGAGTATTTGATGGTGGAGGAACCGGTTACTCCGATCTTCCACCATCTACCAAAGGTGCATAAGTCCCTGGACAATGTTAGGGGACGCCCAATTGTGTCAGGTATAGGTTCACTGTTTGAAAACCTGTCCAATTGGATCGAATCTTTACTCCAGCCCGTCGTCTGGAGATTGCCATCATTTCTTAAAGATACCAAACACCTGTTAAATTTGACAGATAACTTTGTTTGGGAGCCTAACTATAGTTGGCTCACCATAGATGTGGTGGGCCTATATTCGGCAATACCCCACAAGGAAGGTCTAGAGGCTGTGAAATATATGCTGGATTGCTATAGCGAATATGATGATAATCTCAAAAGCTTCATATTGCGTACACTTCTATTCCTATTGACACATAACTTTTTTGAGTTCAATGGATTGTTTTATCTGCAGAGACGTGGGACAGCTATGGGGGCAAAATTTGCCCCAGCTTTTGCCAACATATACATGGGTTGGTGGGAGCTGTCCCATGTCTATGCAGATAGCAATCCATTTAGGAGCTCAATTATAGCGTATAAGCGCTATATTGATGATCTCATAATGGTTTGGTCGGGTACAGAGGAAGAAAGTAGTTCATTTGTAGAACATCTGAATCACAATAGGGCAGGGCTACAATTTACGTATATCTTTGAAAACAAAAAGGTGTCATACTTAGATGTGGAATTAGAAGGAAGCATAGAAGATGGAACAGTAATATCGACCCTCTATACAAAACCTATTGCTGCCAATGCCCTTCTACATGCTAAGAGCTGTCATCCACGCCATATGAATTATGGCGTGGCAAAGGGCCAGTTTATTAGGTTGAAACGAAATTGCTCAAGAGAATCTGATTACCAAGCAGAGAGTAAGATACTTTGGAAAAAGCTCAAAGCAAGGGGTTATCCAGAGGGGCCTTTACGCAAAGCGTATTTGGAGGTCCAGAGAATCCCAAGGGCAGACCTGCTGAGATCTAAAACACAAGAAAAAGATAGAGAGAAGAGTGAAATAACCTTTGTTACTAATTATACCAACCAATATAGACAAGTTTGTGACATAGTCAAGAGAAATTTACCGATTTTGAGGGCTGATGAAGCGCTAAAGGCCGTGATAGATAAGGGTTGCCGATTTGTTTCTAAAAGGAACCTAACATTAGGGAACATCATCTCACCTAGCGCTCTCAGAAAACCACTGAAAAAAAGCAGCTGGCTCAGCTGTAAAGGCCATTACAGATGTGGCTCACATGGCTGTACAGCCTGTAGTTACACTGGAACTGGTAAAGTTTTCCAGTCAAGCTACTCGCAACGGGTTTTTGATTGTAATTTCTGTACGAATTGTCGTTCAGAGTTTGCAATATATCTGATAACTTGTTCCTCTTGCCAGAAACAGTATGTAGGGTGTACGACGCGAGAAACAAGAGAACGTATACGTGAGCATCTCAACGATATAGAGAGAGGAAGAACAGCAACAGGGGCATCAAAGCATTTCATTCATGAACATGGCGGTAGTGCTAAAACATTCACCTGGATGATCATTGACATCATAAAGAATAAACCTAGGGGAGGTAGTAAAATCAAGGAACTCTACAAAAAGGAGGCATTTTGGATTTTCAAGCTATACACACGGATGCCAAATGGCATGAATATTGAAACGGATTTGATTAACCATTGGTAATCATATGCTTGCGAATTCAAAACCTCCTTATCTGTTTATTTAGTTATCAAATAAGGCCCACTTATGTCTTAACATTGCTATACTTATAGATATCAGGATTAAGTTAATCTATTAAAAACATAGATACTAGAAAAGAAATAATTGCGGAGGCTTGTGATATGCTTTTCTTAAATAGGATAAGCTAACAAAACACATAAATCCTCATAAGATTGCAATAATGAAGTGATTCATAAGTGTTATTTATTTTAACATAACAACAACTATTTGATTTTGATTTTTAATGTGAGACACAGAGTATAAAGTTAGTTAAAATTATAGCAAAAGTGATCTGAAGTTGTAAAATAGGAATAAGATCTATTGGAAACTGCAAATATATATAGAGATGTTTAGAAGAACAATAATCAGGGATGCAACTAAATATACTAGCTATAAAAAGTTAACAATAATACATAAGAGACAATGAAACTACTTTATTCATTTATTAGTGCATATACATTAATAAGAAGGTGTCACACATTTTTTTTTTTTTTTTTTTTTTATTATTATACAAACAAATATAGCTTACAAATTGAATGAATTGAATATGAGTACATTTAGTGAGTAAATACAACCTCAAGGGTTAATATTAGAAAGGAGGCATAGCACAGACTACCAATCAAATAAGAGAAAGTGGAATAAAACCACACAGCTGAGACTGACAAGGAGTGTCTATGAATAAGGCCAGTCAGGGCCGAAACATGTTAGACGTGTCTACTGTCTGTGCCATGTTATTTTGATTTTACAAGTCATGTTTTTAATTGGAAGAAATAAAGAAGAATTTTTTAGTTTTTAAGCCAGTTGCCATTTATCATTTCTTGGTTTGAGTTCACCTTATGATGTCTCGCCTCAGTACTGCAGATGCTACATAAGGCTTCACCTTATGATGTCTCACCTCAGTACTGCAGATGTTAGACAAGGCTTCACCTTATGATGTCTCACCTCAGTACTGCAGATGCTAGATAAGGCTTCACCTTATGATGTCTCACCTCAGTACTGCAGATGCTAGATAAGGCTTCATCTTATGATGTCTCACCTCAGTACTGCAGATGCTAGATACGGCTTCACCTTATGATGTCTCACCTCAGTACTGCAGATGTTAGACAAGGCTTCACCTTATGATGTCTCACCTCTTTACTGCAGATGCTAGATAAGGCTTCACCTTATGATGTCTCACCTCAGTACTGCAGATGCTAGATAAGGCTTCACCTTATGATGTCTCACCTCAGTACTGCAGATACTAGATAAGGCTTCACCTTATGATGTCTCACCTCAGTACTGCAGATGCTAGATAAGGCTTCACCTTATGATGTCTCACCTCTGTACTGCAGATACTAGATAAGGCTTCACCTTATGATGTCTCACCTCAGTACTGCAGATGTTAGATAAGGCTTCACCTTATGATGTCTCACCTCAGTACTGCAGATGCTAGATAAGGCTTCGCCTTATGATGTCTCACCTCAGTACTGCAGATGCTAGATAAGGCTTCACCTTATGATGTCTCATCTCTGTACTGCAGATACTAGATAAGGCTTCACCTTATGATGTCTCACCTCAGTACTGCAGATGTTAGATAAGGCTTCACCTTATGATGTCTCACCTCAGTACTGCAGATGCTAGATAAGGCTTCACCTTATGATGTCTCACCTCTTTACTGCAGATGCTAGATAAGGATTCACCTTATGATGTCTCACCTCAGTACTGCAGATGCTAGATAAGGCTTCACCTTATGATGTCTCACCTCAGTACAGCAGATAGATAAGGCTTCACCTTATGATGTCTCACCTCTTTACTGCAGATGCTAGATAAGGCTTCACCTTATGATGTCTCACCTCAGTACAGCAGATAGATAAGGCTTCACCTTATGATGTCTCACCTCTTTACTGCAGATGCTAGATAAGGCTTCACCTTATGATGTCTCACCTCAGTACTGCAGATGCTAGATAAGGCTTCACCTTATGATGTCTCACCTCTGTACTGCAGATACTAGATAAGGCTTCACCTTATGATGTCTCACCTCAGTACTGCAGATGTTAGATAAGGCTTCACCTTATGATGTCTCACCTCAGTACTGCAGATGCTAGATAAGGCTTCACCTTATGATGTTTCACCTCTTTACTGCAGATGCTAGATAAGGCTTCACCTTATGATGTCTCACCTCAGTACTGCAGATGTTAGATAAGGCTTCACCTTATGATGTCTCACCTCAGTACTGCAGATGCTAGATAAGGCTTCACCTTATGATGTCTCACCTCAGTACTGCAGATACTAGATAAGGCTTCACCTTATGATGTCTCACCTCAGTACCGCAGACGCTAGATAAGGCTTCACCTTATGATGTCTCACCTCTTTACTGCAGATACTAGATAAGGCTTCACCTTATGATGTCTCACCTCTTTACTGCAGATGCTAGATAAGGCTTCACCTTATGATGTCTCAACTCAGTACTGCAGAGGCTAGATAAGGCTTCACCTTATGATGTCTCAACTCAGTACTGCAGAGGCTAGATAAGGCTTCACCTTATGATGTCTCACCTCAGTACTGCAGATGCTAGATAAGGCTTTACCTTATGATGTCTCACCTCAGTACTGCAGATGCTAGATAAGGCTTCACCTTATGATGTCTCACCTCAGTACTGCAGATGCTAGATAAGGCTTCACCTTATGATATCTCACCTCAGTACTACAGATGCTAGATAAGGCTTCACCTTATGATGTCTCACCTCAGTACTGCAGATGCTAGATAAGGCTTACCTTATGATGTCTCACCTCTGTACTGCAGATGCTAGATAAGGCTTCACCTTATGATGTCTCACCTCTTTACTGCAGATGTTAGATAAGGCTTCACCTTATGATGTCTCACCTCAGTACTGCAGATGCTAGATAAGGCTTCGCCTTATGATGTCTCACCTCAGTACTGCAGATGTTAGACAAGGCTTCACCTTATGATGTCTCACCTCAGTACTGCAGATGTTAGATAAGGCTTCACCTTATGATGTCTCACCTCAGTACTGCAGATGCTAGATAAGGCTTCACCTTATGATGTCTCACCTCAGTACTGCAGATGCTAGATAAGGCTTCACCTTATGATGTCTCACCTCTGTACTGCAGATACTAGATAAGGCTTCACCTTATGATGTCTCACCTCAGTACTGCAGATGTTAGATAAGGCTTCACCTTATGATGTCTCACCTCAGTACTGCAGATGCTAGATAAGGCTTCACCTTATGATGTCTCACCTCTTTACTGCAGATGCTAGATAAGGATTCACCTTATGATGTCTCACCTCAGTACTGCAGATGTTAGATAAGGCTTCACCTTATGATGTCTCACCTCAGTACTGCAGATGTTAGACAAGGCTTCACCTTATGATGTCTCACTTCAGTACTGCAGATGCTAGATAAGGCTTCACCTTATGATGTTTCACCTCAGTACTGCAGATGCTAGATAAGGCTTCACCTTATGATGTCTCACCTCAGTACTGCAGACGCTAGATAAGGCTTCACCTTATGATGTCTCACCTCAGTACTGCAGATGCTAGATAAGGCTTCACCTTATGATGTCTCACCTCAGTACTGCAGATGCTAGATAAGGCTTCACCTTATGATGTCTCACCTCAGTACTGCAGACGCTAGATAAGGCTTCACCTTATGATGTCTCACCTCAGTACTGCAGATGCTAGATAAGGCTTCACCTTATGATGTCTCACCTCAGTACTGCAGATGCTAGATAAGGCTTCACCTTATGATGTCTCACCTCAGTACTGCAGATGTTAGATAAGGCTTCACCTTATGATGTCTCACCTCTTTACTGCAGATGCTAGATAAGGCTTCACCTTATGATGTCTCACCTCAGTACCGCAGACGCTAGATAAGGCTTCACCTTATGATGTCTCACCTCTTTACTGCAGATGCTAGATAAGGCTTCACCTTATGATGTCTCACCTCTTTACTGCAGATGCTAGATAAGGCTTCACCTTATGATGTCTCAACTCAGTACTGCAGAGGCTAGATAAGGCTTCACCTTATGATGTCTCAACTCAGTACTGCAGAGGCTAGATAAGGCTTCACCTTATGATGTCTCACCTCAGTACTGCAGATGCTAGATAAGGCTTTACCTTATGATGTCTCACCTCAGTACTGCAGATGCTAGATAAGGCTTCACCTTATGATGTCTCACCTCAGTACTGCAGATGCTAGATAAGGCTTCACCTTATGATATCTCACCTCAGTACTACAGATGCTAGATAAGGCTTCACCTTATGATGTCTCACCTCAGTACTGCAGATGCTAGATAAGGCTTACCTTATGATGTCTCACCTCTGTACTGCAGATGCTAGATAAGGCTTCACCTTATGATGTCTCACCTCTTTACTGCAGATGTTAGATAAGGCTTCACCTTATGATGTCTCACCTCAGTACTGCAGATGCTAGATAAGGCTTCGCCTTATGATGTCTCACCTCAGTACTGCAGATGCTAGATAAGGCTTCACCTTATGATGTCTCACCTCAGTACTGCAGATGCTAGATAAGGCTTCACCTTATGATGTCTCACCTCTGTACTGCAGATACTAGATAAGGCTTCACCTTATGATGTCTCACCTCAGTACTGCAGATGTTAGATAAGGCTTCACCTTATGATGTCTCACCTCAGTACTGCAGATGCTAGATAAGGCTTCACCTTATGATGTCTCACCTCTTTACTGCAGATGCTAGATAAGGATTCACCTTATGATGTCTCACCTCAGTACTGCAGATGTTAGATAAGGCTTCACCTTATGATGTCTCACCTCAGTACTGCAGATGTTAGACAAGGCTTCACCTTATGATGTCTCACTTCAGTACTGCAGATGCTAGATAAGGCTTTACCTTATGATGTCTCACCTCAGTACTGCAGATGCTAGATAAGGCTTCACCTTATGATGTCTCACCTCAGTACTGCAGATGCTAGATAAGGCTTCACCTTATGATATCTCACCTCAGTACTACAGATGCTAGATAAGGCTTCACCTTATGATGTCTCACCTCAGTACTGCAGATGCTAGATAAGGCTTACCTTATGATGTCTCACCTCTGTACTGCAGATGCTATATAAGGCTTCACCTTATGATGTCTCACCTCTTTACTGCAGATGTTAGATAAGGCTTCACCTTATGATGTCTCACCTCAGTACTGCAGATGCTAGATAAGGCTTCGCCTTATGATGTCTCACCTCAGTACTGCAGATGCTAGATAAGGCTTCACCTTATGATGTCTCACCTCAGTACTGCAGATGCTAGATAAGGCTTCACCTTATGATGTCTCACCTCTGTACTGCAGATACTAGATAAGGCTTCACCTTATGATGTCTCACCTCAGTACTGCAGATGTTAGATAAGGCTTCACCTTATGATGTCTCACCTCAGTACTGCAGATGCTAGATAAGGCTTCACCTTATGATGTCTCACCTCTTTACTGCAGATGCTAGATAAGGATTCACCTTATGATGTCTCACCTCAGTACTGCAGATGTTAGATAAGGCTTCACCTTATGATGTCTCACCTCAGTACTGCAGATGTTAGACAAGGCTTCACCTTATGATGTCTCACCTCAGTACTGCAGATGCTAGATAAGGCTTCACCTTATGATGTTTCACCTCAGTACTGCAGATGCTAGATAAGGCTTCACCTTATGATGTCTCACCTCAGTACTGCAGAGTGCTAGATAAGGCTTCACCTTATGATGTCTCACCTCAGTACTGCAGATGCTAGATAAGGCTTCACCTTATGATGTCTCACCTCAGTACTGCAGATGCTAGATAAGGCTTCACCTTATGATGTCTCACCTCAGTACTGCAGACGCTAGATAAGGCTTCACCTTATGATGTCTCACCTCAGTACTGCAGATGCTAGATAAGGCTTCACCTTATGATGTCTCACCTCAGTACTGCAGATGCTAGATAAGGCTTCACCTTATGATGTCTCACCTCAGTACTGCAGATGTTAGATAAGGCTTCACCTTATGATGTCTCACCTCTTTACTGCAGATGCTAGATAAGGCTTCACCTTATGATGTCTCACCTCAGTACTGCAGATGCTAGATAAGGCTTCACCTTATGATGTCTCACCTCAGTACCGCAGATGCTAGATAAGGCTTCACCTTATGATGTCTCACCTCAGTACTGCAGATGTTAGACAAGGCTTCACCTTATGATGTCTCACCTCAGTACTGCAGATGCTAGATAAGGCTTCACCTTATGATGTCTCACCTCAGTACTGCAGATGCTAGATAAGGCTTCACCTTATGATGTCTCACCTCAGTACTGCAGATGCTAGATAAGGCTTCATCTTATGATGTCTCACCTCAGTACTGCAGATGCTAGATAAGGCTTCACCTTATGATGTCTCACCTCAGTACTGCAGATGTTAGACAAGGCTTCACCTTATGATGTCTCACCTCTTTACTGCAGATGCTAGATAAGGCTTCACCTTATGATGTCTCACCTCAGTACTGCAGATGCTAGATAAGGCTTCACCTTATGATGTCTCACCTCAGTACTGCAGATACTAGATAAGGCTTCACCTTATGATGTCTCACCTCAGTACTGCAGATGCTAGATAAGGCTTCACCTTATGATGTCTCACCTCTGTACTGCAGATACTAGATAAGGCTTCACCTTATGATGTCTCACCTCAGTACTGCAGATGTTAGATAAGGCTTCACCTTATGATGTCTCACCTCAGTACTGCAGATGCTAGATAAGGCTTCACCTTATGATGTCTCACCTCAGTACTGCAGATGCTAGATAAGGCTTCACCTTATGATGTCTCACCTCTGTACTGCAGATACTAGATAAGGCTTCACCTTATGATGTCTCACCTCAGTACTGCAGATGTTAGATAAGGCTTCACCTTATGATGTCTCACCTCAGTACTGCAGATGCTAGATAAGGCTTCACCTTATGATGTCTCACCTCTTTACTGCAGATGCTAGATAAGGATTCACCTTATGATGTCTCACCTCAGTACTGCAGATGTTAGATAAGGCTTCACCTTATGATGTCTCACCTCAGTACTGCAGATGTTAGACAAGGCTTCACCTTATGATGTCTCACCTCAGTACTGCAGATACTAGATAAGGCTTCACCTTATGATGTCTCGCCTCAGTACTGCAGATGCTAGATAAGGCTTCACCTTATGATGTCTCACCTCAGTACTGCAGATGTTAGACAAGGCTTCACCTTATGATGTCTCACCTCAGTACTGCAGATGCTAGATAAGGCTTCACCTTATGATGTCTCACCTCAGTACTGCAGATGCTAGATAAGGCTTCATCTTATGATGTCTCACCTCAGTACTGCAGATGCTAGATACGGCTTCACCTTATGATGTCTCACCTCAGTACTGCAGATGTTAGACAAGGCTTCACCTTATGATGTCTCACCTCTTTACTGCAGATGCTAGATAAGGCTTCACCTTATGATGTCTCACCTCAGTACCGCAGATGCTAGATAAGGCTTCACCTTATGATATCTCACCTCAGTTCTGCAGATGCTAGATAAGGCTTCACCTTATGATGTCTCACCTCAGTACCGCAGATGCTAGATAAGTCTTCACCTTATGATGTCTCACCTCAGTACCGCAGATGCTAGATAAGGCTTCACCTTATGATGTCTCACCTCAGTACCGCAGATGCTAGATAAGGCTTCACCTTATGATATCTCACCTAAGTACTGCAGATGCTAGATAAGGCTTCACCTTATGATGTCTCACCTCAGTACCGCAGATGATAGATAAGGCTTCACCTTATGATGTCTCACCTCTGTACTGCAGATACTAGATAAGGCTTCACCTTATGATGTCTCACCTCAGTACTGCAGATGATAGATAAGGCTTCACCTTATGATGTCTCACCTCTGTACTGCAGATACTAGATAAGGCTTCGCCTTTTGATGTCTCACCTCAGTACTGCAGATGCTAGATAAGGCTTTACCTTATGATGTCTCACCTCAGTACTGCAGATGCTAGATAAGGCTTCGCCTTATGATGTCTCACCTCAGTACTGCAGATGTTAGACAAGGCTTCACCTTATGATGTCTCACCTCAGTACTGCAGATGCTAGATAAGGGTTCACCTTATGATGTCTCACCTCTGTACTGCAGATGTTAGATAAGGCTTCACCTTATGACGTCTCACCTCTGTACTGCAGATGCTAGATAAGGCTTCACCTTATGATGTCTCACCTCAGTACTGCAGATGCTAGATAAGGCTTCACCTTATGATGTCTCAACTCAGTACTGCAGATGCTAGATAAGGCTTCACCTTATGATGTCTCAACTCAGTACTGCAGATGCTAGATAAGGCTTTACCTTATGATGTCTCACCTCAGTACTGCAGATGCTAGATAAGGCTTCACCTTATGATGTCTCACCTCAGTACTGCAGATGTTAGATAAGGCTTTACCTTATGATGTCTCACCTCAGTACTGCAGATGCTAGATAAGGCTTCACCTTATGATGTCTCACCTCAGTACTGCAGATGCTAGATAAGGCTTCACCTTATGATGTCTCACCTCAGTACTGCAGATGCTAGATAAGGCTTCACCTTATGATGTCTCACCTCAGTACCGCAGATGCTAGATAAGGCTTCACCTTATGATATCTCACCTCAGTACTGCAGATGCTAGATAAGGCTTCACCTTATGATGTCTCACCTCAGTACCGCAGATGCTAGATAAGGCTTCACCTTATGATGTCTCACCTCAGTACTGCAGATGCTAGATAAGGCTTCACCTTATGATGTCTCACCTCAGTACTGCAGATGCTAGATAAGGCTTCACCTTATGATGTCTCACCTCAGTACTGCAGATGCTAGATAAGGCTTCACCTTATGATGTCTCACCTCAGTACTGCAGATGTTAGATAAGGCTTCACCTTATGATGTCTCACCTCAGTACTGCAGATGCTAGATAAGGCTTCGCCTTATGATGTCTCACCTCAGTACTGCAGATGTTAGACAAGGCTTCACCTTATGATGTCTCACCTCAGTACTGCAGATGCTAGATAAGGCTTCGCCTTATGATGTCTCACCTCAGTACTGCAGATGTTAGACAAGGCTTCACCTTATGATGTCTCACCTCTGTACTGCAGATGCTAGATAAGGCTTCGCCTTATGATGTCTCACCTCAGTACTGCAGATGCTAGATAAGGCTTTACCTTATGATGTCTCACCTCAGTACTGCAGATGCTAGATAAGGCTTCGCCTTATGATGTCTCACCTCAGTACTGCAGATGTTAGACAAGGCTTCACCTTATGATGTCTCACCTCAGTACTGCAGATGCTAGATAAGGCTTCACCTTATGATGTCTCACCTCTGTACTGCAGATGTTAGATAAGGCTTCACCTTATGATGTCTCACCTCTGTACTGCAGATACTAGATAAGGCTTCACCTTATGATGTCTCACCTCAGTACTGCAGATGCTAGATAAGGCTTCACCTTATGATGTCTCAACTCAGTACTGCAGATGCTAGATAAGGCTTCACCTTATGATGTCTCAACTCAGTACTGCAGATGCTAGATAAGGCTTTACCTTATGATGTCTCACCTCAGTACTGCAGATGCTAGATAAGGCTTCATCTTATGATGTCTCACCTCAGTACTGTAGATGTTAGATAAGGCTTTACCTTATGATGTCTCACCTCAGTACTGCAGATGCTAGATAAGGCTTCACCTTATGATGTCTCACCTCAGTACTGCAGATGCTAGATAAGGCTTCACCTTATGATGTCTCACCTCAGTACTGCAGATGCTAGATAAGGCTTCACCTTATGATGTCTCACCTCAGTACCGCAGATGCTAGATAAGGCTTCACCTTATGATATCTCACCTCAGTACTGCAGATGCTAGATAAGGCTTCACCTTATGATGTCTCACCTCAGTACCGCAGATGCTAGATAAGGCTTCACCTTATGATGTCTCACCTCAGTACTGCAGATGCTAGATAAGGCTTCACCTTATGATGTCTCACCTCAGTACCGCAGATGCTAGATAAGGCTTCACCTTATGATGTCTCACCTCAGTACCGCAGATGCTAGATAAGGCTTCACCTTATGATATCTCACCTCAGTACTGCAGATGCTAGATAAGGCTTCACCTTATGATGTCTCACCTCAGTACCGCAGATGCTAGATAAGGCTTCACCTTATGATGTCTCACCTCAGTACTGCAGATGCTAGATAAGGCTTTACCTTATGATGTCTCACCTCAGTACTGCAGATGCTAGATAAGGCTTCACCTTATGATGTATCACCTCAGTACTGCAGACGCTAGATAAGGCTTCACCTTATGATGTCTCACCTCAGTACTGCAGATACTAGATAAGGCTTCACCTTATGATGTCTCACCTCAGTACTGCAGACGCTAGATAAGGCTTCACCTTATGATGTCTCACCTCAGTACTGCAGATACTAGATAAGGCTTCACCTTATGATGTCTCACCTCAGTACGGCAGATGCTAGATAAGGCTTCACCTTATGATGTCTCACCTCAGTACTACAGATGCTAGATAAGACTTCACCTTATGATGTCTCACCTCAGTACTGCAGATGCTAGATAAGGCTTCACCTTATGATGTCTCACCTCAGTACTGCATATGCTAGATAAGGCTTCACCTTATGATGGCTCACCTCAGTACTGCAGATGCTAGATAAGGCTTCACCTTATGATGTCTCAACTCACTACTGCAGATGCTAGATAAGGCTTCACCTTATGATGTCTCACCTCAGTACCGCAGATGCTAGATAAGGCTTCACCTTATGATGTCTCACCTCAGTACTGCAGATGCTAGATAAGGCTTCACCTTATGATGTCTCACCTCAGTACTGCAGATGCTAGATAAGGCTTCACCTTATGATGTCTCACCTCAGTACTGCAGATGCTAGATAAGGCTTCACCTTATAATGTCTCAGCTCAGTACCACTGATGCTAGATAAGGCTTCACCTTATGATGTCTCACCTCAGTACTGCAGATGCTAGATAAGGCTTCACCTTATGATGTCTCACCTCAGTACTGCAGATGCTAGATAAGGCTTCACCTTATGATGTCTCACCTCAGTACTGCAGATGCTAGATAAGGCTTACCTTATGATGTCTCACCTCAGTACTGCAGATGCTAGATAAGGCTTCACCTTATGATGTCTCACCTCAGTACTGCAGCTGTTATATAAAGCTTCACCTTATGATGTCTCACCTCAGTACTGCAGATGCTAGATAAGGCTTCACCTTATGATGTCTCACCTTAGTACTGCAGATTATAGATAAGGCTTCACCTTATGATGTCTCATCTCAGTACTGCAGATGTTAGATAAGGCTTCACCTTATGATGTCTCACCTCAGTACTGCTGATGCTAGATAATGCTTCACCTTATGATGTCTCACCTCAGTACTGCAGATGCTAGATAAGGCTTCACCTTATGATGTCTCACCTCAGTACTGCAGATGCTAGATAAGGCTTCACCTTATGATGTTTCACCTCAGTACTGCAGTGGCTAGATAAGGCTTCACCTTATGATGTTTCACCTCAGTACTGCAGATGTTGGATAAGGCTTCACCTTTTGATGTTTCACCTCAGTACTGCAGATGTTAGATAAGGCTTCACTTTATGATGTTTCACCTCAGTACTGCAGATGCTAGATAAGGCTTCACCTTATGATGTCTCACCTCAGTACTGCAGATGCTAGATAAGCCTTCACCTTATGATGTCTCACCTCAGTACTGCAGAGGCTAGATAAGGCTTCACCTTATGATGTATCACCTCAGTAGTGCAGATGCTAGATAAGGCTTCACCTTATGATGTCTCACCTCACTACTGCATATGCTAGATAAGGCTTCACCTTATGATGTCTCACCTCAGTACTGCAGAGGCTAGATAAGGCTTCACCTTATGATGTCTCACCTCAGTCCTGCAGATGCTAGATAAGGCTTCACCCTATGATGTCTCACTGTCATGATATGTTTAACTTTGCCTTTTTTTTGTGTTATTCTGATTACCATTCCTGTACCTTTAAATCATGTTTTCCAATTTGTCTCAGCTATATAAGCCTCCTCCCACATCATTACCTTGCTTGATATTGTTTCGCATTTCCTAAATGTGTTTCAGCTTGCCCTAACAGGGGATCCTGTTGCTCCTAACAAGCTAATCCTCTGCCTTCAGCAGATTTCCACTCTGCTGCAGCTAACCTCGTTTCTGCAATAACCTGCTGTTCAGTACAGCTGATCTCTTCCTACAGCTTCCGCCTGCGGTGACGTCACACGCCAACTTCGGCTAGCGCTGCCGCTCTGAACTGCCATCAAGGATTACCCTCTCTAAACCGCTCTGTTTAAGCACTTTCAAAGTGAACAGTACCAGGTACCTATTGACTCTTATGCTGATTGTATATATTTATCCTGCTTGCTAGTAGTTTACCTAATCCTGATTTTCATTGATTTCTATTATGCTGCCTGTTTCACACATCACGCTGTGTTACTTTACACTGGTATATAGACAAGGGTTTTCTTGCTGCTTGTACCTCCCCAGTTGCCTTTTGCAGCTATAGAAACTTCCTTGCTCTTGTATTACCTGCCAGCAATTGCTGTGATTAAACCTGTGTAATCATTATACATCCCTGCAGTATTCATTGTTACTATCAGGTTCAATCCTTGCTACACATAAACCTTTTATATCTCAGCAGTTGTGGTTCAACAACCTATTACCTATCTTACAAGATTTAATCCGTTGTTACAGAATATCAAGCCTTATATAAAGATGGACCCAGCTGAGATTTCAAGTACTATACAAACTCTCTCCCAGAAAGTGGACTTGTTAACTGAGGGACTTAATACATTAAAACAAGAAAACGTGGGGTTAAAAGCTTACATCAAAGATTTTGTTGATAGCAGAACTAGGTTCCAAGAACCTCAAGTTAGTCTCCCAGAGTTGTTTTCCGGTGATAGAAAACAATTTAGAGATTTTAAGAATTCATGTCTCTTATTATTTGCACTAAAGCCTTTCACTTACCCTAATGACAGAGTTAAAGTTATGACCACCATCTCCTATTTAAGGGCAGACTCTAGGAGCTGGGCTAACTCCTTTCTAGAAAATAATGATGAAATTCTAAACTCCCTGGAATCTTTCTTTTCTGCACTTGGCCAGCTTTATGATGACCCATATAAGCAATGAACCGCTGAAACATCTATGCGGTCATTAAAACAGAAAAAAGGGATATAGAGGAATATATATCAGACTTTAAGAGGCTAGCCAAAGATACTCAGTGGAATAACTTATCACTAAAAAACCAATTCCGCTTAGGTTTGTAAGAATCTATTAAGGATGAGCTCTCACGTATAGAGATACCCCAGACCTTAGAGGAACTAATAAATTTATCTATTAGTATTGATAGAAGGTTGAGAGAGAGACAGCATGAGAGAGCATATCAAGATAGCACATTGTAATGATTATCAACGTTTATAATCTTTCTTTAATAATCAACCTCACAACTAGGCATTCATAATCTGGTGACATATATGTTTAGTACAATTTGGTTTTGTTTCACTTGGTAAACCTAATATAATAAAAGGTTTCCCTAAGTGAATTTTAATATAAGCCACAATCTAGGTTATATATATATCAAGGTTAAACATATCACAACCTTACGTGGCAAAGTCTTAAGTATGTTAAACAGTGCTTTTAAAGTAGTTACTGTAATGAGGACAAACGGAACTTGCATATATGTCAGTTTGAGTGGCAAAGTATATAACTTTAAATGATGCGTTGCTAAACAGAAGCAGGTAAAGATAACATGAATTTGTTAGTTCAAACCTGATACCAGTTAGTGGAGACGCCGAGGATCTGCAGCAGAGTGAGAGAGGCTTGCGAGCTGAGAGATGCTGAGAGGCAGAGAGGAACAGCGGCTGTAGCTGATGACGTATCGGCAGATACGTCAGTGCAGGAAATAGCAGATGTACACGGAGCGCTCCGGTAGCTGGTAAGTTATACTCTGAGGAGGAAAAACGAAGTAGGTTGGATGCGGGTAATTCCTAGGTCACAGTGAAGCCTGGAAATCCTAAGGTAAATGGTGGCAGGAAGCTTGAGCACTTCAGAAACAAGTGGAGCTCATTAAACCAGCAAAGGTAGCTGGGAGTGGACTGCTTAAATAGGTATGGGCAGACAGAGGGAGGTTCCTAAGTCAGACTCAGGAAGTTAACCCTTACAGAGCCCCCCACTTAAAGAACCACTGCGAGGTTCAGGGTTTAGGACGATCAGGATTACGTCTGTGGAATAAGGAAACCAACCTGGGAGCAGTCAAATTGGAAGCAGGTTCCCAAGAATCGTCCTGATGACCAAAACCTTTCCAATGTACCAGATAAAATAGTACCCCACGTCTGTAGCGAGAGTCCAAAATGCTGTGCACTTCATATTGTTCATCAGGAGGAACGGTATCAGCTGAAGCCAGTGGAGCTGTATCGGCAGGAGGAGTGCTACAGAGTTTGACCAAAGAGACGTGGAAGGTCGGGTGGATCTTAAATGAGGAAGGAAGCTGTAAGGTAACAGTAACCAAACTGGGAACTCGAAGGATGCGGTAGGGTCCAATGAACAACTTGCCCAATTTCTTACATGGATAGGGTATTCTCAAATTCTTTGTGGATAACCAAACATATTGTCCTACAATGTAAAGTGGACTAGCTCGGTGACGAAGATCATAGTATCGACGTTGGGATGCTTGAGCTTGGAGAATGTTATCATGTACGATGGAGAGAGTAGTTGCAATATCATTCACCAGATCGTTCACTTGAGGACAGGGAGTTTCCACCCTGGGCATAAGAGAGAATGGAGGATGCAAACCATAGTTCACATAGAATGGACTGAAACCAGTTGTAGAACTTTGATGGTTATTGTAAGCAAACTCAGCGAGAGGTAGATAGGCAGCCCAAGAATCTTGTTGGTGCGAGCAGTAGCAGCGCAAGTACTGCTCCAGCCACTGATTAACCCTCTCTGTCTGCCCATTCGTCTGGGGATGGTAAGAAGTGCTGAGTTTACGTTCGATGTGTAGTGCCTCACAAAGACTCTTCCAGAATTTGGACGTGAATTGAGATCCACGGTCACTTATAAAAACCTTAGGTATGCCATGCAAACGAATGACATTCTGGATGATTAAGTCACAAGTTTGTTTTGAAGTGGGCAATGAGGCGGTCGGGACAAAGTGTGCCATCTTAGAGAGAACATCCACAACCACTAAAATA